>NW_025536177.1:45000-66746 GCF_020615455.1 Coregonus clupeaformis
GATATGTGAATTCTGGACTTCTAGCCCATGGAGTATCTGGGACTAGGTCCTGGGTACCACGGACAAACAAGTACACTTAGAATCCTCCTGTCCCAACCCCACCAGTGTCACCAAGTGTCCCATTTACACAGTCCTCAAAGTCATTCATCTTGAATTAGTGGAACAATTTCCCTTCATTACCATAGTGCCAGGGAGCAGCCCAGCCCAGGCCAGAGTGATTTAGTCGTTTACAGAGCAGGGGGCCTGGCAGAGCATAGTCTCCCTGTGCTGCTCCACCGCTCATGAAGAACCACCCCACCAATCACCTTTCTGTCATCTATCCCTGAATGATCCACCTTGTTTGAGGTGGGTTCAGCCTTTTGAAAATGGACCTGTGAAAATGAAATAAAGACTGAAGACTAGCGCTCTCTCTCTCCATTTCTCTTTTTCCCTCCTCCTTACTCTCCCCCCTCTCTCTCTAGCAGCTCCCTCTCTCCCCCTCTGTCCCCTTCTCTGTCTTTCCCTCACTCTCCCTCCCCCCTCTCTCCCCCTTTCTCTCCCTCTCTCTGTCTCTCTCTCTCTCCCTCTGTCCACCTCTCTCCCTCCCTCACTCTCCCTCCCTCTCTCCCCTCTCTCTCTCTCCCTCTCTCTGTCTCACTCTCTCTCCCTCCCTCTCCCTCCCTCACCCTCTCTCTCCCTCTCTCTAGCTCTCTCTGTCTCTCTCTCTCTCTCTCCCTCTGTCCACCTCTCTCTCTCCCTCACTCTCCCTCCCCCTCTCCCCACTCTCTCCCCCATCTCTCTCCCTCCCCACCTCTTTCTTCCTCCCTTTCTCGCCCTGTCCTGCAGCGCTGTGCATGAGTGACCCGCGAGGCTCCATCATAACATTCAGCCAAACAGCAATAAATCATTTCATCTTTCATCTATTGTTATTGATGAATGGGCAATTATTTGTCATCTAATATGCTGGAAAATGATGACCTACGAGATGGATCAACTTATTTTTCTCTCCGTTGCAACAATGGACAGGATTGATGGATTATATCCTTAAACTGTTATTACACTTTTAATGCCCCGCTCAGAAGTGACAGCACGGGTAGTCTCTTCCTTCCCCTATTTCCTTTCTTTAAAAAAAATATATAATTTCCATTGTAGAACAACGACGACTAGAGACACAAGGCTCATATTTCATGTTCACACACACATACACACACACTCTTTTTCAGGGCTTTGACATGGCAGGCAGTGAGAGTGAGATGAACACGTTTAGTATTGCTTCAGAGAGATTCTACCTGACTGGCCTAGTGATTGCTGCTGTTGCTCCCTCCGTTGTAAAGTAAATGGTTTGTGTGCTGAGGCAAAACTGAAGTCTGTCATATCATCATCAAACAGGCTGTATGAAAGGCAGTGAGAGATAGAGAGATAGACTCGGAGAAAGACACGCTTGACCGATCTGGTTAAATTTTCCTCCATCAATCACAGACAAGGCCATAAACCTGGACTCAGACACTGGAAAATAAAACGTTTGTTCCATTTGCACTGAGTAGACTATAGCATTGATCAATGATTTCAATCATTCAGTGATGAATTAACTTAACTGTTGTTGGTACTGTACACTGTCAGCAATAAATAAGAGGTAGGCCTACACAACACAAAGCATGCCAAGCATGAACATATTATCTAAAATTATAGAAAAATTGACCATAATAGACCTCTAAATAAATTAATCCAGGGCGCCTTCAACAGGACACAACATTACAGTATGTAGAACAAACATGCCTCTCCAACATGTAGAACAAGAAATCATGTTGGCTCTATTCATGGCATTTCTGCAACATTCAACAACGTTTGACTGCTGAACGTGGCCCAGGTTTCAGGACAGAGACTGATCCTGCCTGTCCCCAAACGTGTTTACTTCCTGATGTCCTGATTTCCAAATGTAGAAGATACTGTGTACTGTAGGCCCCCCAACACACACACATTTTACATTTACATTTTAGTCATTTAGCAGACGCTCTTATCCAGAGCGACTTACAGTTAGTTATTATTTTCATACTGGCCCCCCATGGGAATCGAACCCACAACCCTGGCGTTGCAAACGCCATGCTCTACCAACTGAGCTACATCCCTGCCGGCCATTCCCTCCCCTACCCTGGACGACGCTGGGCCAATTGTGCGCCGTCGCATGGGTCTCCCGGTCGCGGCCGGCTACGACAGAGCCTGGATTCGAACCAGGATCTCTAGTGGCACACACACACACACACACACACACACACACACACACACACACACACACACACACACAAACGGTTCAATTGGAAACAGTTTGAAAGGTTCATGCAAGCAATAGGAACCGTATTAATCAGAAGCAAATGTTACATTTGTACGCACAGTGGAACTTCATAGACACATTTGATGTTTGAACGAAAATCGAAGATTGATTGGGAGTTCCAGAGACTATGTCCTCTTTAATAATTAATAAAAGACTCCAGAGAGTGCAAAGATGAAGGACTCAGTGCTCCTACACACACGCACACACACACACACACACACACACACACACACACACACATAAAATACCTAGTTTATAAAAGATAAGCTGTACTGTGACTCTTCCACTACTGCTTCCACATAGATTACCCTTCTGATATCAAATAGAACAGGAAAGTATTAATAAATCATACCCCTTGACTTATTCCACATGTTGGTGTGTTACAGCCTGAATTCAAAATGGATACAAAAAAATTATAAAAAATAATGACCAATCTACACATAATACCCCATAATGACAAAGTGAAAACATTTATAGAAAATTATATACAGAAATATCTAATTTAATACAGTAAGTATTCAAAACCCTGAGTCAATACATGTTAGAATCCCCTTTGGTAGTGATTACAGCTGTGAGTCTTTCTGGGTAAATCTCTAAGAGCTTTGCACACCTGGATTGTACAATATTAGCTAATTATTCTTTTTAGTTGGTTGGTTATTGGTCATTGCTAAACAGCCTATTTTCAAGTCTTGCCATAGATTTTCAAGCCGATTTAAGTCATAACTGTAACTAGGCCACTCAGGAACATTCCATGTCATCTTGGTAAGCAACTCCAGTGTGTATTTGGCCTTGTGTTTTAGGTTATTGTCCTGCTGAAAGGTGAATTTGTCTCCCAGTGTCTATTGGAAAGCAGACTGAACAAGGTTTTCCTCTAGGATATTGCCTGTGCTTAGCTCTATTCTGTTTATTTGTATCCAAAAAAAACTCCCTAGTTCTTGTCGATGACAAGCATACCGATAACATGATGCAGCCACCACCATGCTTGAAAATATTTAGAGTGATACTCAATGTGTTGTATTGTATTTTCCCCAAACATAACGCTTTGTATTAAGTTAATGTTTTTGCCACATTATTTTGCAGTTTTACTTTAGTTTTGAAATATTTGTATTCTGTACAGGCTTTCTTCTTTTCACTTGTGGAGCAACTACAACGTTGTTGATCCATCCTCAGTTTTCTCCTATCACAGCCATTAAACTCTGTACCTGTTTTAAACTCACCATTGGCCTCATGGTGAAATCCCTGAGCGGCTTCCTTCCTCTCTGGCAGCTGAGTTAGGAAGAACGCCTGTATCTTTGTAGTGACTGGGTATATTGATGCACCATCCAAAGTGTAATTAATAACTTCACCATGCTCAAAGGGATATTCAATGTCTGCTTTATTTTCTTCTACCCATCTACCAATAGGTACCCTTCTTTGCGAGGCACTGGAAAACCTCCCTGGTCTTTGTGGTTAAATCTGTATTTGAAATTCACTTCTCGACTGAGGGACCTTACAGATAATGGTACGTGTGGGGTACAGAGATGAGGTAGTCATTTCAAAAAATCATGTTAAACACTATTATCCATGCAACTAATTATGTGACTTGTTAAGCACATTTTTACTCCTGAACTTATTTAGGCTTGCCATAACAAAGGGGTTGAATACTTATTGACTCAAGGCATTTCAGCTTTTCATTTTTTATTCATTTGTAAAAAGAATAATCTAAAAACATAATTCCACTTTGACATTATGGGGTATTGTGTGTAAGCCAATGACACAACATCTCAATTTAATCAATTTAAAATGTTGGAAAAGTCAAGGGGTGTAAATACTTTCTGAAGGCATTGTATATATCCTCTCTCTGGGATCTAGATGTGGGGAAGGATGCCTTTCAGACCTCAGTTTCTGAGAGACTAAGGTAGTGTATGAACACATACAGTGCCTTCACTCTGCTTTCCACCAGACACTGGGAGATTAATTCACCTTTCAGCAGGACAATAACCTAAAACACAAGGACAAATCTACACTGGAGTTGCTTACCAAGATGACATTGAACGTTCCTGAGGGGCCTACAGTGCATTCGGAATGTATCCAGACCCTTTGACTTTTTCCACATTTTCTTACGTTACAGCCTTATTCTAAAATTGATTAAATAAAACATTTTCCTCATCAATTTACACACAATACCCCATAATGACAAAGTGAAAAGAGGTTTTAAGAAATTTTAGCACATTTCTTAAAAATAAAAAACTGAAATACCTTATTTACATAAGTATTCAGACCCTTTGCTATGAAACTCAAATTGAGCTCAGGTGAATCCTGTTTCCATTTATCATCCTTGAGATGTTTCAACAACTTGATTGGAGTCCACCTGTGGTAAATTCTATTGATTGGACATGATTTGGAAAAGCACACACCTGTCTACAGTATACAGTGGGGAAAAAAAAGTATTTAGTCAGCCACCAATTGTGCAAGTTCTCCCACTTAAAAAGATGAGAGAGGCCTGTAATTTTCATCATAGGTACACGTCAACTAAAACAGACAAATTGAGAAAAAAAAATCCAGAAAATCCCATTGTAGGATTTTAATGAATTTATTTGCAAATTATGGTGGAAAATAAGTATTTGGTCACCTACAAACAAGCAAGATTTCTGGCTCTCACAGACCTGTAACTTCATCTTTAAGAGACTCCTCTGTCCTCCATTTGTTACCTGTATTAATGGCACCTGTTTGAACTTGTTATCAGTATAAAAGACACCTGTCCACAACCTCAAACAGTCACACTCCAAACTCCACTATGGCCAAGACCAAAGAGCTGTCAAAGGACACCAGACACAAAATTGTAGACCTGCACCAGGCTGGGAAGACTGAATCTGCAATAGGTAAGCAGCTTGGTTTGAAGAAATCAACTGTGGGAGCAATTATTAGGAAATGGAAGACATACAAGACCACTGATAATCTCCCTTGATCTGGGGCTCCACGCAAGATCTCACCACGTGGGGTCAAAATGATCACAAGAACGGTGAGCAAAATCCCAGAACCACACGGGGGGACCTTGTGAATGACCTGCAGAGAGCTGGGACCAAAGTAACAAAGCCTACCATCAGTAACACACTACGCCGCCAGGGACTCAAATCCTGCAGTGCCAGACGTGTCCCCCTGCTTAAGCCAGTACATGTCCAGGCCCGTCTGAAGTTTGCTAGAGTACATTTGGATGATCCACAAGAGGATTGGGAGAATGTCATATGGTCAGATGAATCCAAAATATAACTTTTTGGTAAAAACTCAACTCGTCGTGTTTGGAGGACAAAGAATGCTGAGTTGCATCCAAAGAACACCATACCTACTGTGAAGCATGGGGGTGGAAACATCATGCTTTGGGGCTGTTTTTCTGCAAAGGGACCAGGACGACTGATCCGTGTAAAGGAAAGAATGAATGGGGCCATGTATCGTGAGATTTTGAGTGAAAACCTCCTTCCATCAGCAAGGGCATTGAAGATGAAACGTGGCTGGGTCTTTCAGCATGACAATGATCCCAAACACACTGCCCGGGCAACGAAGGAGTGGCTTCGTAAGAAGCATTTCAAGGTCCTGGAGTGGCCTAGCCAGTCTCCAGATCTCAACCCCATAGAAAATCTTTGGAGGGAGTTGAAAGTCTGTGTTGCCCAGCGACAGCCCCAAAACATCACTGCTCTAGAGGAGATCTGCATGGAGGAATGGGCCAAAATACCAGCAACAGTGTGTGAAAACCTTGTGAAGACTTACAGAAAACGTTTGACCTGTGTCATTGCCAACAAAGGGTATATAACAAAGTATTGAGAAACTTTTGTTATTGACCAAATACTTATTTTCCACCATAATTTGCAAATAAATTCATTAAAATCATACAATGTGATTTTCTGGATTTGTTTTTCTCATTTTGTCTGTCATAGTTGACATGTACCTATGATGACAATTACAGGCCTCTCTCATCTTTTTAAGTGGGAGAACTTGCACAATTGGTGGCTGACTAAATACTTTTTTCCCCCACTGTATAAGGTCCCACAGTTGACAGCGCATGTCAGAGCAAAAACCAAGCCATGAGGTCGAAGGAATTGTCCGTAGAGCTCCGAGACAAGATTGTATCGAGGCACAGATCTGGGGAAGGGTACCAAAAAATTTCTGCATTATTGAAGGTCCCCAAGAACACAGTGGCCTCTATCATTCTTAAATGGAAGAAGTTTGGAACCACCAAGACTCTTCCTAGAGTTGGCCGCCTGGCCAAACTGAGTAATCGGGGGAGAAGGGCCTTGGTCAGGAGGTGACCAACAACCCAATGGTCACTCTGACAGAGCTCCAGAGTTCCTCTGTGGAGATGGGAGAACCTTCCAGAAGGACAACCATCTCTGCAGCACTCCACTAATCAGGCCTTTATGGTAGAGTGGCCACTCCTCAGTAAAAGGCACATGACAGCCGGCTTGGAGTTTGCCAAAAGCACCTAAAGATTCTCAGACCATGAGAAACAAGATTCTCTAGTCTGATGAAACCAAGATTAAACTCTTTGGCCTGAATGCCAAGCCTCACATCTGGATGAAACCTAGCAACAGCCCTACGGTGAAGCATGGTGGTGGCAGCATCATGCTGTGGGGATGTTTTTCAGCGGCAGGGACTGGGAGACTAGTCAGTATTGAGGGAAATATGAACAGAGCAAAGTACAGAGAGATCCTTGATGAAAACCTGCTCCAGAGCGCTCAGGCCTCAGACTGGGGCGAAGGTTCACCTTCCAACAGGACAACGCCCCTATGCACACAGCCAAAACAACGCAGGAGTGGCTTCGGGACAAGTCTCTGAATGTCCTTGAGTGGCCCAGCCAGAGCACTGACTAGAACCCGATCGAACATCTCTGGAGAAACCTGAAAATAGCTGGGCAGCAAAGCTCCCCATCCAACCCTGACAGAGCTTGAGAGGATCTGCAGAGAAGAATGGGAGAAACTCCCCAAATACAGGTGTGCCAAGCTTGTAGCGCCATACCCAACAAGACTCGAGGCTGTAATCGCTGCCAAAGGTGCTTCAACAAAGTACTGAGAAAGGGTCTGAATACTTATGTAAATGTGATATTTCAACGTTTTTATTTTTAGACATTTGCCAATATTTTATGGGGTATTGTGTGTAGATTGATGAGAATTAAAAAAAAATCCATTTTAGAATAAGGCTGTAACGTAACAAAATGTGGAAAAAGTCAAGGGGTCTGAATACTTTCCACATGCACAGTAGTTACAGTTTTGACTTAAAGCTCTTAGAGACTTACCCAGAAAGACTCACAGCTGTAATCGCTGCCAAAGGTGATTCTAACATGTATTGACTCAGGGGGTTGAATACTTATCTAATCTAGTGTTTTATTTTTTCATAAATAAAATAAAAATGTAACAATTTTTCTTCCACTTTGACATTAGAGTAACAACAAAATGTGGAAAAAATCAAGGGGTGTGAATACTTTCTGAAGGCACTGTATCTGATTTAATTCCACAGTGAGCTCTCAAAAATATGCGGAAAAACAGAGCTAGTTCATTTACCAAAGAAGAAACTCAGCCGATTCAAACTCTCAAGTAAACAGAAATAAATAGCCTACATTTAGTAAGTATAGCAGCACAACCCGCTCTGAAATATGTGTGATTTCATTCTCGCTGGATCAGCTGTAGCCTACATCAGCGTTAACTTTGCCTTGTCTCAATCAAAAAGTAGTGTTTCGAAGCTCCTGCAAATGAATAAAAACGTTTATTTTGTAGCCGAGTGAAAACAAAGTTTCCAAAACATGAGCCCCAAATATTCAGTCATTTAACTTAATCCAAATTCAAATAAAAGTTAAAACAATGTGATTCTTACCATAAACACACAGGTGCAGGTACAGTGAAGGAAAAAAATATTTGATCCCGTGCTGATTTTGTACATTTGCCCACTGACAAAGAAATGATCAGTCTATAATTTTAATGGTAGGTTTATTTGAACAGTGAGAGACAGAATAACTACAAAGAAATCCAGAAAAAATGCAGTTCAAAAATGTTATAAACTGATTTGCATTTTAATGAGGGAAATAAGTATTTGACCCCTCTCAATCAGAAAGATTTCTGGCTCCCAGGTGTATTTTATGCAGGTAACGAGCTGAAATTAGGAGCACACTCTTAAAGGAGTGCTCCCTAATCTCAGTTTGTTACCTGTATAAAGACACCTGTCCACGAAGCAATCAATCAATCAGATTCCAAACTCTCCACCATGGCCAAGGATGTCAGGGACAAGATTGTAGACCTACACAAAGCTGGAATGGGCTACAAGACCATCGCCAAGCAGCTTGGTGAGAAGGTGACAACAGTTGGTGCGATTATTCGCCAATGGAAGAAACACAAAAGAACTGTCAATCTCCCTCGGCCTGGGGCTCCATGCAAGATCTCACCTCGTGGAGTTGCAATGATCATGAGAACGGTGAGGAATCAGCCCAGAACTACTACGGGAGGATCTTGTCAATTATCTCAAGGCAGCTGGGACCATAGTCACCAAGAAAACAATTGGTAACACACTACACCGTGAAGGACTGAAATCCTGCAGCGCCCGCAAGGTCCCCCTGCTCAAGAAAGCACATATACAGGCCCGTCTGAAGTTTGCCAATGAACATCTGAATGATTCAAAGGAGAACTGGGTGAAAGTGTTGTGATCAGATGAGACCAAAGACTTGCTGTGTTTGGAGGAGGAGGAATGCTGCCTATGACCCCAAGAACACCATCCCCACCATCAAACATGGAG
The DNA here is from genome assembly GCF_020615455.1 of Coregonus clupeaformis. Taxonomy (NCBI): domain Eukaryota; kingdom Metazoa; phylum Chordata; class Actinopteri; order Salmoniformes; family Salmonidae; genus Coregonus; species Coregonus clupeaformis. The sequence goes on from NW_025536177.1 coordinate 54,062, forward strand.
GTGGAAACATTATGCTTTGGGGGTGTTTTTCTGCTAAGGGGACAGGACAACTTCACCGCATCAAAGGGACGATAGACGGGCCATGTACCGTCAAATCTTGGGTGAGAACCTCCTTCTCTCAGCCAGGGCATTGAAAATGGGTCGTGGATGGGTATTCCAGCATGACAATGACCCAAAACACACGGCTAAGGCAACAAAGGAGTGGCTCAAGAAGAAGCACATTAAGGTCCTGGAGTGGCCTAGCCAGTCTCCAGACCTTAATCCCATAGAAAACCTGTGGAGGGAGCTGAAGGTTCGAGTTGCCAAATGTCAGCCTCGAAACCTTAATGACTTGGAGAAGATCTGCAAAGAGGAGTGGGCCAAAATCCCTCCTGAGATGTGTGTGCAAACCTGGTGGCCAACTACAAGAAACGTCTGACCTCTGTGATTGCCAACAAGGGTTTTGTCACCAAGTACTAAGTTATGTTTTGCAGAGGTGTCAAATACTTATTTCCCTCATTAAAATGCAAATCAATTTATACAATTTTTGACATGCGTTTTTCTGGATTTTGTTTTTGTTATTCTGTCTCTCACTGTTCAAATAAACCTACCATTAAAATTATAGACTGATAATTTCTTTGTCAGTGGGCAAACGTACAATATCAGCAGGGGATCAAATACTTTTTTCCCTCACTGTAGGTCATAGGTGTGTAAGCGAATCTAGCCCTACAGAGCTCGCCTTCATGTATACAGTAAGTACAGTTATTTTAACAGTAACGCTCCGTCTTAGCGCATAACATTGGAGAAGTGTTTGCGTTAAGGACGCTGCAAATGACTGTAATTGTTTAGCAGCACGTGTCCGATGTTGAAAGGTATGTCCATAATTAGTAGGCGGTTCTGATTATGAGGTCCTCATTTGCATCCCCAAGCAGTGCCCAAAAAAAGAATGAAATCCAATTGTTAGATGCCCTCCAAATCAAAACCAAACATGGCTGTCAATGTTGCGTGCACGCGCTCCATTCTACTTCTTGTTTGCTTCCTGTCTGCGGCCGCATGGTGACCATATTGTGAGGCTGATTAGCTAGGATAAACAGGTGTGAAGTACAGACAGGTGTGTGCGCAGAAGCGAGAAAACAACATGGAATCCATGTTTGGTTCTGATTTGAAGGGGAGGTGGTAGCATCTAACAATTGGACTTAATTCATTCTTGGGCACTGCTCAGAGATGCAAACAAGAACCTCCTAATCAGAACCCTCTACCGATTATTGATATAGGCTTGGACGTGGGAAAAGTGTTGCCAAGCAGCTACAGGCATGGGTTGGCAAATAACTCGCCAGGTGGGTGGGTATATGTTATAATACTAGACCCGAGTTCCAATTGGGTCTAGAAACCTGGGCTAGGGCAAACTGAAAGATCAGCCATTTTGCAAAACATAGGAAAAAGGGCAAGCCTATGTGCTGCTATATAGCTACATAAAAAGAAATAAGCCAACCTAATTAAACTATCGCTTTTCTCTGCATTCTGCCATTTGTCATACCTGTGTGGACAGAAGGCCTAAACATAGGACCGTGAGGGTGTTGTTTGTGTGTGGGCAGAGTATCCTATCCCTTTGCTTTGTACCACACTTCTAACGTAGGCTGCTTGCTCTAGTCTAGACATAGCTGCAACCAGAACCACATTATAGAAAATAATATAGCCTAAATGTATGGCTGTGGCTGGAATTAACCTAAAATTCCACTAGATGTCAGTAATAACACATATACTAGAAGCCAATTAAATCAACCATTCTACCCATTGCTTGGCTTTTCATGGTCCCTTATTGTGGTATTTTGGTAATACTTAAAAAATGCCACCAGAGGGCAGCATTTGATAAAGCACTGCATTTTATACTATATAGAAGATCATAGACTATATCCCAACCTGAATCACCTCTCTTGATGTTAAAATAGGGTCCTTTCTCAAATTGCCTTAGCATTGAACCAACATAAATGGGATGTACTGTACTCTTGGTACGGCAAAAAGACTACCTATAAACATCACCATCTCTCTGCTTGCGTAGGCACTAGGTACTATAGATCCATTCACATCTCTATATGAAAGAAGAGAAAATGCCCAGAGGCCATATCTGCTGTATGATCATTCTATCAATTCCTATGATTCATATAGGATATTCAAGAGGCCTCTGCTTTGTCGTTCGGGTAGTAGGTAGCAAAGCTCAAAAAAGCTCAAAGCTTCTCAGGGTTAAATCTGGAGATGACTTGGTACTTTTGAAGGTAAACATTTTACATTAACGTTCAGTAATAAACCATTTATAAGGCAGTTATAATAGTGTGTTCACCATTTATTAATCATTACTCCCACATTTATAAACAATTTACTAATCATTAGTAGTGTTTTTTGCAGTCCCTAATCTAAAGTGAGCACTGTTTATACTTTATAAATGCTTTATAAATGTTTGAGTGACCAGTGTAATTTCTCATGCCATTGGTAGACATTCCAGCAGTACCTGATGCCCCTTAAAGACATGCTCCGGAACTTTTGCGTTTTTAAACCTCCAGCTTTGCGCTGGATGTGTCAATGTGTAGTTCATACATGCATAATCTATGAGCAGAATTACTGTTGTACTTAGCCACGAAATCCCTAGTTTGAAAGCAGCTGTTTTTCTGGAGCTGTGCTGATGCCAATACCCTACATTTTCTCCCACATGGGCCAGCCCCCTAGCAATTCAAGTTCTAGCCAATGAGCTTCAGCCCTCGCCATTTGAGTGACAGCTAAGCTAGCAAGATGAATAACTAGCTCACTAACATTTACAAATGTGGGAGTCAAACTATTCGTAAATGCCTTATAAATGTATTGCTGAATGTTAGTATAAAGTGTTACCCTTTTCAAACTATTTTGATTGTAGAGTTTGCGAGGGTATTGTCTTTCTTTTCTGAGAGGACATTGTTTTCTTGTTTTTTTTGAGAGGACATTGTTTGTGTAACCTATTTTTGTATCAATTTTTACATTTGAGTGGCTTGGTACAAGCATGGGGACATACTGTACATTTGGACCCTGTGGCTTACTGCCTTAGTCAACAGAATCAAGCAGGACATGGCATTTAGGGTGACGGCATCTATGATACTGATGCCAGCAATACTCCTGTTGCCATCTCCATAGAAATAGAATGATTCTAATTCTGTGGCAGCTCACTCCCCACCAGATTTCCCTTTTGACTTGGGTTTTGGACGGTGGGGCACGGGGGACATGGGGACATCAGTCAGAATGGTAAAGCCAGCAGAAACACTGCATCTCATGATGAAATGAATGGGAGGATCAGAGAGAGAGAGCGAGAGAGAACCCAGACCAAGGGCGACCGATGAGCTCATGCTGGCTGGAGTGGGGAGGAGCCCATTGCCTAATTTATCTTGTGCATGACATCACCACTAGCCAATCGGCTGCTCTCACCCTGGCTGGGGACATCCATTTACTGTACTGTAGACTCCCAATGCAGCATGTTGGGTTTTTTCATCCTTAGTGTGTCAGATAATAAGGGGAAATAACAGGGAAAAGTAGAAATAGAGCAAATGTTATTTCAAGTGATGCACCTGAACTGCACGTTTCACCACAGCTAGAACTTTAAATGTGTGCCTCTTCATCGGCATCCTGCACTATAGAGACATTTAAACTCATGAAACCAGTCCAAACTGTGTTAAATATGTTTTAGTTTGAAGCCTCAAGGCAAACAGGGCCCATATGAAATGACACTGTGTACACAGCAACAGGAGGCATGTTTAATCTTTCACCGTTGAGCTGCAAATGAGAGAGGGGCCTCACACACACACACACACACACACACACACACACACACACACACACACACACCTCATCAATCATACCGTTGGTGGTATCTGATTCCTAGAGTGACAGGACTCAAGGCCTCACCCTCTCAGGGGGACGATGGGGTGACCAAGGTCTCTTTCTGTCAAAAAAAAACATATTGGGAACAAGAAGAGTGTGTGTGTGCAAGCAAAATAACTCTCCACAACTCACACACAGCTCCTCATGAACCCCCTGCCATCCTGCAGAAACTTAATAGCCGCACATTTCTCTGTCAATCAAAGCAAGGTTTATTTTGCCTCGACATCGCTGTGTACCTTGGTAGCAGCGCTCTCCAAAATAGGACCAGGCGTGACTGTGATGAGAGAGAGGAGATCTGTAGGCTAAAGGCTACCTTGAACAGAATGTAATGTAGAGTGACAGAGGGAAAAACACAGGGAGTCTTGACCCTGGTGGTGTAAATGTGGTGTTGTCATATAAAGAGAGGAGAGATGCCTATCAGGCTGTGGTGCTGTTTTAGTAGAACGGTCCCAGCTGTGACTGTCAAAACCTCCTGTACACCACACAGGGCAGGCACACAATGGCTAGTAGCCCATCACAGTAGCCAGTCTTGTCCTTCACTTGAAGAGAAGGGTTCACACAGTTCAACAGTTGAGACATTTAAAACCCTTAGAACCAGTATTCAACACGATGTCAGTGTCACATTACAAAGCAGGCCTCTTTTCATACAGTCAAGGTTCTGAGGAAGGCGGCAGCCTGCGATATTGTTAAACAGCAGTCAGTGTGGTGTTATAAATGACAACCAGCCATGTGCTGTCCTCATTCCCGCTTACGTTTCAGTCCTTCAAAGACAAGGTTACATGAGGTCACCCCTCATCTACTGTATCCTACCCCTATCCCTTACCACCCCTAGTTGTGGGGTAGGGTGTGTGTGTGTTTGTGGGGGGGGTTGTTTGCGTGTGTGTGTGTGTGTTTCTCATTGGGCACAGAAGTCAATTCAACGTCTTTTCCACATTGGTTCAACATCGGTAGAAACAACATTGATTCAACCTGTGTGCCCAGTGGGTCGTGTGTGTGTGTTGCACATTGTTGGACACTGACAAGGCGCAGCGCGGACTCGAGAGTGACCATGTAGTGATGTAAGCTGGCGGGAGCCAGCAGAGCGGGTGGCGTGTGATGATGGTGCATGGCGCCTGCCTGACTTGTTGGCCAGGGTGTTGGGGTTCAGGGGCAGGATCTGGAGCGGCAGCGGGTGGCTGCAGACACACACACACACACACACACACACACACACACACACACACACACACATACACTCACACACTCACTCTTGAGCTGGTGGCTGTTGCATTAGCATCTCTAATCCTGGTTTCTCTGGCCCAGGCGAGGAATGCTCAGGCTATTTCTGCCTCCAACAACAACATGGATGGGGCACGAAGGGACATGGAGGGGACATCAGAGAAGCAGGACATCTAAACACAGGGCCTGCAACAACCCTCTGACCTCTTACTGTATCATGACACACACACACTCTCTGATTCTCTTCCACACGTGTAGAAACATACAGTACATACAGGCTGAGTCCCAAATGGCACCCTATTCCCTATATCCCTCAAACTCAACTCCGGACATCAAAGCCAGTTCCACTGCGTTTTTCCATTGTTCCCCTCTAATCAGGGACTGATTTAGACCTGGGACACCAGGTGTGTGCAATTCATTATCAGGTAGAAGAGAAAACCAGCAGGGTCCGGACCTCGTAGGGTCAGAGTTGAATACCCCTGTCCTTATAGTGCACTACTTTTGAGCAGGGCCCAATTGGAGGAACAGTGTGTGTGGTTTCTCCCGCAAATCAAAAAGCATTAGCATTGTTTCATTTCAGCATGTCACTTTGTTTTCACCACTGACTGGTGGATTGCTCTTGATGATGTCTGATGGGATGTGTTGTGGCAGTGTTGGGAGAAACTTGTCAGTCCTGCTCGAATTGTCTGTAAGGCCACTCTTAATCACTAGCAGCACACAGTACAGAACCTGTAGTGTCTCCACTGAATCTTTTCATCTTTATGTTCTGACGTCTCCTGAAGATGGTGGACGGTTGGAGAGCTATATCGTCGGATGACTAGCTTGATATCATTCCAAATAAATCCCATGTTAGAACTATGGTTCTAGGTAGAACAACATTGGATTTCTACCCCAATAAAGAACTGTCACAGCAGTGGATTCTCTTCAAATAAAAAGTCACAAGGCTCTGAACCTGTTGCTGTGATGAGAGATGGCAGCAACGGCAGGTCGGGTCGTAATGCATTGTCAGAAGTGATGCCAGTGCTACAGATTAAGGAATGAGTCCCAAATGCCCCACCTCCCCATCCCCCTCCCCTCCCCCTCCCCTCCCCCTACCCTATATTCCCACCTACCCTCCAGTCCCCCTACCCCTTTACACCCCTGCACCCCTAACCCCTTTACCCCCTGCACCCCTACCCCTTTAACCCCACCACTACCCCTTTACCCCTACCCCCTTTACCCCCTGCACCCCTACCCCCTTTAACCCCACCCCCTTGAACCCACCCCCTACCCCCTTGGATGATTAGAATTCCATGTCCTTTAAGACAGTACATTGTGTACCATGTAGCTCTTCCTAAAATAGAGCCAGACCGGCCCTGGATAATGGGCCCACCAGGAGCTCCTGGACAGCCACATTAATTACAGAAACAAATGGATCTCATCACCAACCACAATTGTGTCTGTCCCACTGGGCACAGATGTCAATTCAACAACTATTCCACGTAATTTCATTGAAATGACCTGGAAACAATGTTGATTCAAACAGTGTGCCCAGTGGGGTGTGTGTGTTGCACACTGTTGGACACTGACAGGGCGCAGTGGGACTCGGAGAGTGGCCATGTAGTGATGTAAGCCGGCAGGGAACCAGCAGAGCGGGTGGCATATGATGATGGGGCATAACTTTTTTTTTTTTTAATACATTTGTCATTTAGCAGACACTCTTATCCAGAGCGACTTACAGTAGTGAGTGCATTTTATTTTTTGTACTGGTCCCCATGAGAATCGAACCCCCCAACCCTGGCATTGCAAGCGCTATGCTCTACCAACTGAGCTACACAGGACCATGGTGCCTGCCTGACTGATTTGTTGGCCAGGCTGATGGGGTTCAGGGGGTAGGATCTGGAGCAGCTAGGGCATTTGGGTGTTTTGTGTTTGATGAAAATAGTCCCTACAACCCCCCAGCCAGCTCCACACAGCCACACACACACACACACACACACACACACACACACAAAACACACACACACACACACTCACTCCTGAGCGGGTGGCTGGTTCATCAGCATCTCTGATCATGATTTTCTGGCCCAGGCAAGGAATGCTCAGGCTATTTCTGCCTCCAACAACAACATGCATGGGGCTCGAAGGGACATGGAGAGACATCAGAGAACCAGGACATCTAAACACAGGGCCTGCAACAACATCCCCCTGACCTCTTACTGTATCATGACACACATACACTGAGTGTACAAATCATTAGGAACACCTGCTCTTTCCATTACAGACTGACCAGGTGAATCCAGGTGAAAGCTATGATCCCTTATTGATGTCACCTGTTAAATCCACCTCAATCAGTGTAGATGAAGGGGTGGAGACAGGTTGAAGAAGGATTTTTAAGCCTTGAGGCAGTTGAGACATGGATTGTTCATGAGTGATTCAGAGGGAGAATGAGCAGGACAAAATATGTAAGTGCCTTTGAACAGGGTATGGTAGTAGGTGCCAGGCGCACCAGTTTGAGGGTGTCAAGAACTGCAAAGCTGCTGGGTTTTCACACTCAACAGTTTCCTGTGTGTATTGAATGGTCTACCACCCCAAGGACATCCAGCCAACCTGACACCAACTGTGGAAAGCATTGGTGTCAACATGGGCCCAGCATCCCTGTGGGCAGCGCTTTCTACAACTTGTAGAGTCCATGCCCTGTGCGAATTGAGGCTGTTCTAAGGGCTAAAGGGTGTGCAACTCCAATATTAGGAAGGTGTTCCTAATGTTTTGTACACCTCAGTCTATATAGTGCACTACTTTTGAGCAGGGCCCAATGGGGGAACAGTGTGTGTGTTTTCTCCTGCAAATCAGAAAGCATTACCGTTGTTTAATTTCAGCATGTCACATTGTTTTCACTGCTGACTTAGTGGATTGCTCTTGATGATGTCCGATGGGATGTGTTGTGGCAGTGTTGGGAGAAACTTGTCAGTCCTGCTGAATTGTTTGTAAGGCCACTCTCTTAATCACTAGCAGCACACAGTACCAGAACATGTAGTGTCTCCACTGAATCTTTTCATCATTGTGTTCTGGCGTCTCCTGAAGATGGTGGACGGTTGCAGAGCTATATCGTCGGATGACTAGCTTGATATCATCCCAAATAAATCCCCATGTTAGAACTATGGTTCTAGATAACAACATTGGATTTCTACCCCAATAAAGAACTGTCCCAGCAGTGGATTCTCTTCAGATAAAAAGTCACAAGGCTCTGAACCTGTTGCTGTGATGTGAGATGGCACCAATGATATGTCGGGTCGTAATGCATTGTCAGAAGTGATGAACAGTTCTACAGATTAAGGAATGAGTCCCAAATGCCCCCCATACCCCCCTCTCTGCCCCATGCCACCCACCCTCCAGTCCCCCCTACCCCCTTTACCCCCCACCCCCTAGAACCCCACCCCTACCCCCCTTGGATGATTAGAATTCCATGTCCTTTAAGACCAGTACGTTGTGTACCATGCAGCTCTTCCTAAAATAGAGCCAGGACCCGGCCCTGGATATTGGGGCCACCAGGAGCTCCTGGACAGCCACATTAATTACAGAAACAAATGGATCTCATCACCATCCACAATTCCTGAGACACAGCATGCGTGTTATAGCCTAAGCTAGGCTGTTCCATGTTTGCAGCAGTGGTGACAGGGTTGGCACATTAGTGGGGCAGAGTTGTGGGGGTAGGGTGTGTGTGTGTGTGTGTGTGTGTGTGTGTGTGTGTGTGTGTTTGTGTGTGTGTGTGTGTGTGTTTGTTTGTGTGTGTGTGTGTGTGTGTGTGTGTGTGTGTGTGTGTGTGTGTGTGTGTGTGTGTGTGTGTGTGTGTGTGTGTGTGTGTGTGTGTGTGTGTGTGTGTGTGTGTGTGTGTGTGTGTGTGTGTGTGTGTGTGTGTGTGTGTGTGTGTGCTTGCTTGCGTGTGTGTGTGTGTCCCACTGCAGATTAAAAGCATTACCATTGTTTCATTTCAGCACATCACATTGTTTTCACCACTGACTGGTGGATTGCTCTTGAAGTGATGTCTGATGGGATGTGTTGTGGCAGTGTTGGGAGAAGCTTGTCAGTCCCGCTGAATTGTCTGTAAGGCCACTCTTAATCACTAGCAGCACACAGTACAGAACCTGTAGTGTCTCCCGCTGAATCTTTTCATCATTATGTTCTGGCGTCTCCTGAAGATGGTGGGCGGTTGCAGAGCTATATCGATTGGATGACTAGCTCGATATCATCCCAAATCAAATCCCATGTTAGAACTATGGTTCTAATAGAACAACATTGGATTTCTATCCCAATAAAAACTGTTACAGCAGTGGATTCTCTTCAAATAAAAAGTCACAAGGCTCTGAACCTGTTGCTGTGATGTGAGATGGCAGCAATGATAGGTCGGTTTCGTACTGCATTGTCAGAAGTGATGAACAGTTCTACAGATTAAGGAATGAGTCCCAAATGCCCCCATACCCCCTCTACCCCTATACCCACCTACCCTCAAGTCCCCTACCCCCCTTTACCCCCACCCCCCTTTAACCCACCCCTACCCCCCTTGGATGATTAGAATTCCATGTCCTTTAAGACAGTTACATTGTGTAGCATGTAGCTCTTCCTAAAATAGAGCCATGACCCGGCCCTGGATAATGGGCCCACAAAGCTCCTGGACAGCCAAATTAATTACAGAAACAAATGGATCTCATCACCAACCACAATTCATAAACACAGCATGCATTATAGGCCTAAGCTAGGCTGTTCCATGTTTGCAGCTGTCACGCCCTGGCCTTGAGAGGCGGTTGTCTTTAGTTGGTTTTGGTCAGGGCGTGAGTATCTATGTTAGAATTTCTATGTTTAGTTTCTAGTTTTCTATTTCTATGTCTGGCCGGGTATGATTCCCAATCAGAGCAGCTGTCACTCATTGTCTCTGATTGGGGATCATACTATAGCCCATTGCCTACTGTGTATTGTGGGATCTTGTTCCTGTTAGGCTGGTGTGTGTATAGCCTTTTGGACTTCGCGTTACGTTGTTTCTTGTTTTTGGTTTGTATGTTTATTGGGTGAATAAACATGTAAACTTTACGCGCTGCACCTTGGTCCGAAGCCCATCTCTCCCAGCGTCCGTGACCAGAAGATCCCCACCAAGCGAGGACCAAGCAGCGTGCCGAGATGGAGCGAATAGCTTTGTCACAGGTGGGCAAATGGTGTTCATGGGAGGAGATATTCGGCTGGGAAAGGACCCTGGCCGAGGGTACAGGCCCTGGCAAGAGAGGATCGCGCAAGCGCCAGCCGGGACCCAACCGCCGAGAAGCAACCCCAATAAAAAAAAATTGGTGGGGGGCTAGAGGGGTGGTCGGATCGAAAGAAGAGCCCACGACCACTGCACCTGGTGGGGTTCATGTTGGAGTCCCTACGACCATGGGAACAGGAATGGGAACAGTTTTACACTGAGGAGTCGGAGGATGGCGGCGGCGATGAGGTTCTGTTCCTAGCTTCGTGGGGGCTTCCGGAGGAGTCTCACTGGAGGAGAGTTGGCGGAAGCGAGAAAGGACTGGAGCAGTCTGAGAGAGGAGGCCACCACGTTACGGGGGCTTAGCTCAGGGGAGAATGGAATTATCACCGTTCAGAGGAGGCGCTACAGGAGGCTCAAAGGGAGAAGGAAGTAGTGGAGGCACGGAGAGGGAGCTGGTCAGGCTACAAAGGGGGCGTGTGTTCAGTAAGGAACCTAGGTATGCGGAGATACGCACTGTGTCGCCGGTGCGCATTCAAAGCCCCAGTGCGTTCCTGTGCCAGCGCCCCGCACGTGCCGTGCTAAAGTGGGCATCCAAACAGGATGGGTTGTGCCAGCTGTACACTCGCCAGACCTCCAGTACGCCTCCACGGTCCAGTATATCCTGCTCCCGGTTCTACGCACTGTGTCGCCAGTGCGCCTACCCCAGTCCAGTACGGCCCGTCCCTGCTCCCCACACGCAAACCAGTGGTGCGTGTTGTCCAGTCGGCCGCGACCCGTGCCTGCTCGCCGCAGCAAACCGGTGGTGCATGTCGCCAACCGGTTCGGCCCGTACCTGCACCCCCTCGCACCAACCAGTGGTGCGTGCGTATTCGGTCAATGCGGCTCGTACCTGCTCCGCGCACCAAACCAGTAGTGCGTGTATCAGTCCGACACGGCCCGTGCCTGCTGCTTCGACCAAACCAGTGGTGCCTGGCGCTCCAGCCCGGTCGCCCGTGCCTGCTCGCGCCCAAACCAGTGTGCGTGTATCCAGTCGGGTGCGGCCCGTACCTTCTCCTCGCACCAAACCAGTGGTGCGTGTCGCCCGGCCGGTAGCCCCGTGCCTGCTCCCGCTTTCCAGGCCAGTGAGTGCGTGCATCCCCGTCCAGTCGGCCCGTATCTGCTCTCGCACCAGACCTGTGGTGCGTGTCTCCAGTCCCGGGCCGGCCCGTTCCTGCTCCTCACACCAGTCAGTGGTGCCCAGTCCCAGCTCCCGGTCCAGCGGTTTCCACTCCAGAGCCAGAGCAGTCCGCTCCACCGGTGTCCAGTCCCGCTCCGGTCAGCGGCTCCCACTCCCGGAACCAGAGCAATCGCTCCACCGGATTGCTGATCCAGCTCCCGGTCGGTTGCTCCATTTCGGGCCAAAGCGGTCCGCCCTACCGGTGCCCAGTCCAGCTCCGGTCAGCTGCTCCATTCCGGGCCAGAACAGTCCGCTCCACCGGGGCCCAGTCCAGCTCGGTCGGCGGCTCCACTCGGAACCAGAAGTCCGCTCCACCGGTGCCCAGTCCAGCTCGGTCGGCGGCTCCCACTCCCGGACCCAGAAGTCAGCCCCTCTCCGGGAGTGGGGCTCCCACAGCAGGGTCCAGACAGGGCTTGGTGCATCGTGGGGGATTGCCGATCCAGGCCCAGACATCAGCCCCTCTCTCAGGTTCGGGGTCTCCCACACCAAGGTCCAGACAGGGCTTGGTGCATCGTGGGAGGAAGTAGAGGGGAAGCATTGCGTCGAGGTCCAGACCAGACCAGGGCGCAGCGGGGAGGCAGAGAGGGAGAGGTCGTCACGCCCGGGGGCGGATCCGCCTCTGAGGCTGAATGCCCACCGGACCCTCCCTGATGGAGTCCAGGTTGGTGCGGCCGGGTGTGCACCTTTGGGGGGTGCTGTCACGCCCTGGCCTGAGGCCGGTTGTCTTTAGTTGGTTTGGTCAGGGGCGTGAGTTTCTATTGTTTAGATTCTAGTTTTCTATTTCTATGTCTGGTCGGGTATGATTCCAGTCAGGCAGCTGTCGCTCATTGATCTCTGATTGGGGATCATACTTTTGGTAGCCCATTGCCTACTGTATTGTGGGATCTTGTTCCTGTTTGGCTGGTGTGTGTATAAGCCCTTATGTTTATTAGGTGAATAAACCTGTATGCTTTTCACGCTGCACCTTGGTCGACCGTCTCTCAAGTCGTGACGGCAGTGGTGACAGGCCGCGCATTAGTGTAGGCAGAGTTGTAGGGTGGTGTGTGTGTGTGTGTGTGTGTGTGTGTGTGTGTGTGTGTGTGTGTGTGTGTGTGTGTGTGTGTGTGTGTGGGGCGTGCGTGCGTGCGTGCGTGTGTGTGTGTGTGTCAGCAATGCAG
>NW_025536178.1:0-64243 GCF_020615455.1 Coregonus clupeaformis
ATCCACAGAGAGGGGGGGGAATTCAGCAGTGAGGAGAATGTGGCAAAAGAGTTCTGGGTTAGAGGCAGATGTGGAATTTAGAGTGGGAGAGTAAGTGTTAGTAGCAGAAATAGATGAAGAAAATGTAGAGAGGAGGGAGGGAAAAGATGCCAGGGGAGGGAGTTAGTTTTTTATTTCATACTGCCCGGGAGCTTGGTCTGTGAGCCTGCAATGAGTATCAAGCCACAGAGCTGGGGACGAGCGCGGGATGGATAGGGGACACAGGGAGTAAAGGATGCAGTAAAGGGAGTGAGAGGAGGGTTGAGGGAGGCAGAATCAGGAGATTGGAGGGAGAAGGATTGAGCAGAGGGAAGAGATGATAGGATGGAGAGAGGAGAAAGAGTGGGAGAGAGAGAGGGGAAGTTAGGAGGGGGTATATGGTAGGGGCAGAGGGGAAAGTGTTGGAGGAGAGCGAGAGAGAAAAGGATAAAAGTAGGGTGGAGACATGGAGGGGAGTTGGAGTGAGATTAGTAGAAGAGCAAAACATCTAGTAAAGATGAAGCCGAGCGGATTGCCGCCTTGTGAGTGGGGGGGGGGTGAGAGGGTGAGGTCAAAAGAGGAGAGGAGTGGAAAGAAGGGAGGCAGAGAGAAATGAGTCAAATGTAGAGGGAGGGAGGTTGAAATCCCCCCAAAACTGTGGAAGGGTGAGCATCCTCAAGGTAAGGAACTTAATAAGGGATTGATGAACCTCAAGGGATCCTGGAGGGCGATAGATGACAAGGAGTATTAAGTTAAATGGGCTAGTGACTGTGACAGCGTGGAATTCAAAATGAGGAGATAGACAGATGGGTTAGGGGGAAAAATTGAGAATGACCACTTGGGAGAGATGAGGATTCCTGTGCCGACACCCCCTCTGACCAGATGCTCTCGGTATGCGAGAACACATGGTCAGACGAGGAGAGGGCAGTAGGAGTAGCAGTGTTTTCAGTGGTAATCCATGTTTCCGTCAGTGCCAGGAAGTCGAGGGACTGGAGGGTGGCATAGGCTGGGATGAAGTCAGCCTTGTTGGCGGCAGAACGGCAGTTCCAGAGGCTGCCTGAGGTGTGGTGCGTGCAGGGACCACCAGGGTTAGAGAGGCAGCAGCCACGCGGTGTGGGGCGTTTGTGTAGCCTGTGCGGAGAGGAGAGAACAGGGATAGGCAGAGGCATAGTTGACAGGCTGCGGCAGATGGCTACAATAATGCAGAGGAGATCGGGATGAAATGAACTAAACATCAGGGAAAGGAGAGAGCAGGCCTCTAAAAAAACTCTCCCAACTTCCACCTCAGAAACTATAATTGTTTCACTGAACCACCCGAGTAAAACTCTCCCAACTTCCACTTTAGAAATTAGAATTGTTGTAAAACTACGGCAGACTGTTATCAGTAGCTATAATTAAGTACAGCAGCTACCAACCACCTAACGTTAATGCCTCGGATGAGGTTAGAAAAACAGCTGAATGGTAGCAGCTAGCTGGCTCAATCACAGGTACTCTTAACCATGAAATAACATTGGAAACAATTAACCATAGTTGCAAAGAGTTACCAGTAGCTACCCGCTAGCTAGCTAGCTAGCTTTTGTTGGTCCAAGTAGTGGGTAGGCTAGCCTCGTGCTTCGCCGGAGTCCGCCGAATACAGTCCTTACCTACAATAATTACCTACAATAACCTTCAATAACTACCTGAGTAAGCTACCTATAATACCAAACTACAATACCTACCTACAATCTAAATACATGGTTTAAGCTTAACTCAACACCATATAAGAAGAAGCTTACCTTTCATAACGCAGCAACGATTAAACGTTGGGTAGCTAGCACAAAGATATTGTATTTAGCTACCACAGCCTGCTGGTAGTGTTGGCTGGCTAGCAATGGCTACTTGTGTTGACTTTGTTTGAAAAACGGCGTCGCTGCGAACGAATGTAGCTGGCTAAAAGGATATTGTTTTTAGTTGCAACCGTTGCTATTAGCAACTCACCAGCTAATCCAGGGAGGTGAGTTAGCTAGCTAGCTTAGTAATGAGAGAGAGAGGTTGGACTAAGGGGTTTTCATAACCAAGTGATGAGAGAGAGAGAGGTTGGACCAGGGGGTTTTCATAACCCAAGTAATGAAGAGAGAGAGGTTGGACCAGGGGGGTTTCAGAACCAAGTAATGAAGAGAGAGAGGTTGGACCAGGGGGTTTCATAACCAAGTAATGAAGAGAGAGAGGTTGGACCAGGGGGTTTTCAGAACCAAGTAATGAAGAGAGAGAGGTTGGACCAGGGGGTTTTCATAACCAAGTAATGAAGAGAGAGAGGTTGGACCAGGGGTTTTCAGAACCAAGTAATGAAGAGAGAGAGGTTGGACCAGGGGGTTTTCATAACCAAGTAATGAAGAGAGAGAGGTTGGACCAGGGGGTTTTTCAGAACCAAGTAATGAAGAGAGAGAGGTTGGACCAGGGGGTTTTCATAACCAAGTAATGAAAGAGAGAGGTTGGACCAGGGGGTTTTCATAACCAAGTAATGAAGAGAGAGAGGTTGGACCAGGGGGTTTCATAACCAAGTAATGAAGAGAGAGAGGTTGGACCAGGGGGTTTTCAGAACCAAGTAATGAAGAGAGAGGTTGGACCAGGGGTTTTCATAACCAAGTAATGAAGAGAGAGAGGTTGGACCAGGGGGTTTTCAGAACCAAGTAATGAAGAGAGAGAGGTTGGACCAGGGGGTTTTCAGGAACCAAGTAATGAAGAGAGAGAGGTTGGACCAGGGGGTTTTCATAACCAAGCAATGAAGAGAGAGAGGTTGGACCAGGGGTTTTTTCAGAACCAAGTAATGAAGAGAGAGAGGTTGGACCAGGGGGTTTTCATAACCAAGTAACGAAGAGAGAGAGGTTGGACCAGGGGTTTTTCAGAACCAAGTAATGAAGAGAGAGAGGTTGGACCAGGGGGTTTTCAGAACCAAGTAATGAAGAGAGAGAGGTTGGACCAGGGGGTTTCATAACCAAGTAATGAAGAGAGAGAGGTTGGACCAGGGGGTTTTCATAACCAAGTAATGAAGAGAGAGAGGTTGGACCAGGGGGTTTTCATAACCAAGTAATGAAGAGAGAGAGGTTGGACCAGGGGGTTTTTCAGAACCAAGTAATGAAGAGAGAGAGGTTGGACCAGGGGGTTTTCAGAACCAAGTGACCTGATCAGGAATGTATTGTTTTGTTCTCTCCCCCCCTCTCTCTCTCTCTCTCCACTCTTTTCCCTCCCTTGCTCCCCTCCAGATAAATTAGCCCAATGGGTACGGTAACACCCCCTCCACGTGGCATGCTACAACGGGCATGATGTGGTGGTGAATGAGCTGATCGAGTGTGGCGCCAACGTGAACCAGGTGTACGAGAAGGGTTTCGCCCCACTCCACTTCACGGCCGCCTCGCGCCATGGGGCGCTCTGCCTGGAGCTGCTGGTGGGCAACGGGGCCCTCGTCAACATCAAGGTGAGGAGACCGGATGACCAACACTGTGTCTGAACTAAATAACACCCTATTCCCTATGTAGTGCACTACTTTTGACCAGGGGCCCATAGAGCAAGGAGCCGTGATGACACTGCCTGTGTCCCAAATGGCACCCTGTTCCCTTTATAAGTACACTACTTTGGTTCAAAAAGTAGTGTACTTATAAATAGGGTGCCATTTGGGACGCACACACTGACGCAGCACATGGCTTAGTATTTGGCCCTGGTCTACATTCAAATACCAATGGAATAGGCCTAACAATGCAAACTAAATGCCATGCGCTCCTCCAATACGTGTTTGATTTTGCCTGTGGTCAGCAGCACAGACTGCCGTGTGAACCATCTTTGTCTTTCTATCTGCAGAGTAAAGATGGAAAGACCCCCCTCCACATGACGGCCATCCACGGACGCTTCTCCAGATCTCAAGCCATCATCCAGAATGGTGAGTCGCTGTGAATGCTCTCAACTGAATATATATGAACCAGTAGGCTCTTCAGCATTGTCTTTTGTCTTCAAACCATGATTCACTGGCACAGAGCAATGTTACTTGCAATGTGGTTGAACATGAAGCTTCATGAGGCCTCTAGGGTCAAGTGGTTGACGTGTGTGTGTGTCTGTGTGTGTGTAGTGTGTGTGTGTCTGTGTGTGTCTGTGTGTGTCTGTGTGTGTGTGTGTGTGTGTGTTCTGTAGGTGCTGAGATCGACTGTGAAGAAAAGAATGGAAACACACCTCTGCACATCTCTGCTCGCTACGGGCCATGAGTTACTCATCAATACACTCATCACGAACGGAGCTGACACAGCCAAGTGAGAACACACACAGTTTCCAGCAAAATGCAACATGCATCTGCAATTCTGTCATTGACCGAATTCCCGCTTGAGACTATGCTCAACACATTGTGGTGTGTGGGGGTTTGATAGACAGGGCATTGCAGCATGCTGATGTGTTGATCTGCTGTGGGGTTTAATGAGGACTGTGATGTGGTGCTGTTTCCAATCTTAGCTGAATCAACTGTAAGTCGCTCTGGATAAGAGTGTCTGCTTAAAGTCTAAAATGTAAAAATGTGTTGCAGGCGAGGCGTCCATGGGATGTTCCGCTCCACCTGTCTGCTCTCAGTGGGTTCTCTGACTGCTGTCGGAAGCTCCTCTCATCAGGCTTTGATATAGACACCCCTGACGACTTTGGAAGGACCTGTTTACATGCTGCAGCAGCTGTTGGGTGAGTGGACTGGTTCAGGCTTTACACCAAGGAATATTTAGTTCATGAACTGGAAAGCCACCAGAAAGAACAAACACATATTCACACTCTTACATTTCACATTGTTTAGCAGTATAAAAAAATCGTATAGATCATTAGTGCAGTATAATTTCTGTATAATGTGGTTCCATGCCATGGTGGTATTGACTTGCGCTCTGGTCTAAATTGTCTTTATATCTTCTTGAAAGAGAAGAGAAACCTGCAGAACTGCTCTTGCTAGTATCACTTTTTATTATTGCTTTTATTAGCATTATAAAAACAGTGATACTAGCAAGAGCAGTGTACGGGTTTCTCTTTTCTTTAAGGTTCTCATTGTTACCATCCACCTGATAGCTCAGATGTGAAAGGGCCTTTCTGAACTTGATATCTTGTTACCATCCACCTGATAGCTCAGATGTACGAGAGCCTTTCTGAACTTGATATCTTGTTACCATCCACCTGATAGCTCAGATGTACGAGAGCCTTTCTGAACTTGATATCTTGTTACCATTCACCTGATAGCTCAGATGTACGAGGGCCTTTCTGAACTTGATATCTTGTTACCAGGAACCTGGACTGTCTGAATCTGCTGCTCAACACAGGGGCAGACTTCAACAGAAAGGACAGCTTCGGAAGGTCTGTCTGTGGCATCAAATAACTTTCATATGTGATCTTTATGATAATGGGGAATATAGTATAGGGGCATATAGGAATTATTATGGGAAATATTGGGCGGCAGGTAGCCTAGCGGTTAAGAGCGTTGGGTCAGTAACCGAAAGGTTGCTGGTTCAAATCCCCTAGCTGACTAGGTGAAAAATGTGTCTATGTGCACTGCAGCAAGGCACTTAACCCTAATTGCTCCTGTAAGTCGCACTGGATAAGAGTGTCTGCTAAATGACGTAAAATGTAAATGTTTTACAGCTCCAATAAGTTGTTTCTGTTGTTGATGTTGAATGGTTTCTGTGCGTTCTTCTAGGAGTCCTCTGCATTATGCGGCAGCCAATTGTAACTACCAGTGTCTGTTTGGGTCTGGGGCCAGTGTGAACGATCTGGATAAAAGGGGTTGCACCCCGCTCCACTACGCTGCTGCCTCCGACACAGACGGAAAGTACGTCTCACACCTCTCTTACTGTTGTGTGTGTTGTGGTGCCATGACCTTTCACATTTCACTGTAGTCTGGAGAGTATGTTGTGGTGCCATGACCTTTCACATTTCACTGTAGTCTGGAGAGTATGTTGTGGTGCCATGACCTTTCACATTTCACTGTAGTCTGGAGAGTATGTTGTGGTGCCATGACCTTTCACATTTCACTGTAGTCTGGAGAGTATGTTGTGGTGCCATGACCTTTCACATTTCACTGTAGTCTGGAGAGTATGTTGTGGTGCCATGACCTTTCACATTTCACTGTAGTCTGGAGAGTATGTTGTGGTGCCATGACCTTTCACATTTCACTGTAGTCTGGAGAGTATGTTGTGGTGCCATGACCTTTCACATTTCACTGTAGTCTGGAGAGTATGTTGTGGTGCCATGACCTTTCACATTTCACTGTAGTCTAGAGTATGTTGTTGGCCGTGTTTGAATACATACTAGTGTTAAATCTGCAGTGTGAAAGCTTGGCCACGTCTCCTTTGGGAAAGTGTCTCTGCTTGCTTATCTGTCTGTCTTGATGTTGGTATAATGATTAGTGAACTCTTGACCTCTGACCTCTAGGTGTCTGGAATATTTGCTGCGAAACGACGCTAACCCAGGGGATCAGGGACAATCAGGGCTACAACGCAGTCCATTACGCGTCTGCGTACGGACACCGCCTCTGTCTGGAGCTGGTGAGTCAGAACCACAGGGGACTAGACGCCCTGCATTCACAGACCATTTTGTCTGCGTCCCAAATGGATGTAGGGCCCATAGGGCTCTGGTCAAAAGTAATGCACTATATAGGGAATAGGGTGCCATTTGGGACAGACGTTGATATTCAGTAGGTTTTAAGGTGTGGTTGCATGTTTGTCGTGGCCGCATCGTCACTCTTGATGTTCTTTTTCCAGATTGCAAGTGAAACACCTTTAGATGTGGTAAGTACCAGTTGGTTACTTTTCCTCACACTAGCTTGTTTAAGATACGAATGCAACACCCCAGTATGTCTGCAGGGGCTGGTCACTGAGATTTACAACATGAAACATGCTACTAGACTAACCTTCAAAGTAAATATGTTACAAGTCTAAACTGGCCCGTCCTTGTCTTTCCCCAGCTAATGGAAACCTCAGGGACAGACATCCTGAACGACTCTGATGTCAGAGCTCCCATCAGCCCCCCTACACTTAGCTGTGAGTAAAGCCTACCTGCTCCTGTAGGGGTCTCGCCACATGACAAATGGCACCCTATTCCCTATTTAGTGCACTACTTTTGACCAGAACCTTATGGGCCCAGATCAAAAGTACTGCACTACATGGGAAATAGGGTGCTATCTGGGATGCAGGCATGGTGTTGTTTTTCCACGAAAAGTTGATTGTCCAGACACTCACACACCATGTTCCTATCTGTTCCTGATTAGTGTAAAATACATGCATATTTTGACACGGTGATGATGAGGATGATTTCCTTATTTTGCCATTTGAGTTAATCAACCTCCAACAGAGGAGTAGTAGTGTGTTTGTTTCTAAATCTCACGCTTGGCAGGGACCTTCGATGTTGATGCTGGGCGGGAGAAAAAAATGGGCACCCGATTTGAGAGACACTGGTCTACTTTAGAGGTCTAGGACTGTTTCTGTTCAGGCATACCACTGGTCTACTATAGGACATTGATTATATTAAGAGTGTATATCTGTTCAGGCATACCACTGGTCTACTATAGGACATTGATTATATTAGGAGTGTATTTCTGTTCAGGCGCACCACTGGTCTACTATAGGACATTGATTATATTAGGAGTGTATATCTGTTCTGGCATACCACTGGTCTACTATAGGACATTGATTATATTAGGAGTGTATATCTGTTCTGGCATACCACTGGTCTACTATAGGACATTGATTATATTAGGAGTGTATATCTGTTCAGGCGCACCACTGGTCTACTATAGGACATTGATTATATTAGGAGTGTATTTCTGTTCAGGCGCACTCACTGGTCTACTATAGGACATTGATTATATTAGGAGTGTATATCTGTTCTGGCATACCACTGGTCTACTATAGGACATTGATTATATTAGGAGTGTATATCTGTTCTGGCATACCACTGGTCTACTATAGGACATTGATTATATTAGGAGTGTATATCTGTTCTGGCATACCACTGGTCTACTATAGGACATTGATTATATTAGGAGTGTATATCTGTTCTGGCATACCACTGGTCTACTATAGGACATTGATTATATTAGGAGTGTATATCTGTTCTGGCATACCACTGGTCTACTATAGGACATTGATTATATTAGGAGTGTATATCTGTTCTGGCATACCACTGGTCTACTATAGGACATTGATTATATTAGGAGTGTATATCTGTTCAGGCATACCACTGGTCTACTATAGGACATTGATTATATTAGGAGTGTATATCTGTTCTGGCATACCACTGGTCTACTATAGGACATTGATTATATTAGGAGTGTATATCTGTTCTGGCATACCACTGGTCTACTATAGGACATTGATTATATTAGGAGTGTATATCTGTTCAGGCATACCACTGGTCTACTATAGGACATTGATTATATTAGGAGTGTATATCTGTTCAGGCATACCACTGGTCTACTATAGGACATTGATTATATTAGGAGTGTATATCTGTTCAGGCATACCACTGGACTTTGCTTCAGACTGTGTGTTTGTTTCCATTCAGGCGTACCACGGCCACCACCATGCTATGGAGGTCCTGGTTCAGTCTCTGCTGGATCTAGACGTGAGGAACAGCCAGGGGCGCACCCCTCTGGACCTGAATGCCTTTAAAGGCCATGTGGAGTGTGTTGACGTCCTCATCAACCAGGGAGCCTCCATCCTGGTTAAAGACTTCACCCTGAAGAGGACCCCCATCCACGCTGCAGGTACGCATAGGATATCACGTAAGACCTAGAGATTCTGTAATTCAAAAGTTTTCCTTACCAAGATGGACATTTGTTTGGTCATGTTGCTAGGACGCCAATGTCCACTCTAGGGATATTATATAGCATAGTGTGAAAATGCCCACTACACACTGATCTAAGGTCATTTTTTGTCATTATTGCTGAGGATCTGGGGAGGGTAAGCTGATCCTAGATCAGTGCACAGGGGGACTTCTATCCAGAGCCAGGTACACAGCTAGCAGGTGACAGGCTTCGAGGGCCTCAGCCCCAAAATGTTTTATTATCTGCTGTGTTAACATCATGAGGATGTCATCTACCAATACCACTGTTCTAGAAATCTGTCTGTTCATGTGAAGGTAATAGTCGTCCAGCAATCAGCTCATATCCTCTCTGTTTAGCCTCCTCTAGCTACCAACGGTCAATCATCTCACATTCTTATATCCTCTCTGTTTAGCCTCCTCTAGCTACCAACGGTCAATCATCTCACATTCTTATATCCTCTCTGTTTATCCTCCTCTAGCTACCAACGGTCATTCGGAGTGTTTGCGTTTGCTGATTGGAAATGCTGACCTCCAGAGTGCAGTGGACGTTCAAGACGGGAATGGACAGTAAGTCAATTGGGTTTTGGATACAATTCCTGAAATAAAGAGATTTTGACACTAGGTCTACGTCCCAAATGGCACCCTATGCTCCTACTTGGTGCACTACTTTAAACCAGAACCCTATGGGCTCGGGTCAAAAGTAGTGTACCATATAGGGAATAGGTTGCCATTTGGGACTCAGCCTGGTTATTACCAGTTTGTAATATGACCTTGTTGTCTTGTGTATCAGAACCCCTCTGATGCTGTCGGTGCTGAGCGGACACACAGACTGTGTGTACTCACTGCTCAACAAGGGAGCCAGCGTAGAAGCCAAAGACAAGTGGGGCAGAACAGCGCTACACAGAGGGGTGAGGAGGAGAGCTGGCTGTATACGCTCACACACAGAAAGAGACGGGGAGGCTCAAATATACATATTATCTTCAGAAAAGTAGTTGTCCATGGGTAGTGGTGTATTCATCCCTGTAGGGGGACCTGCCTCCAGACATCATTTGTAATAATTGATGATTCATTATTATATCATTGATTATTAGTTATTCAAATCCATTCTTGTCTCCCCGCCCTTCCTCCCAGGCGTTGACGGGTCATGAGGAGTGTGTGGAGGCCCTGCTGCAGCACAGCGCCAGCTTCCTGGTTCGGGACTGTAAGGGGCGGACCCTGTCCACCTGGCGGCGGCATCCAGACACATCGGGGTGCTGGGGGGCTCCTACACGCCGCCCAGTCAGTGGAGACCCTCCCGTCATCACAGACAACCAGGGCTACACGCCACTACACTGGGCCTGCTACAACGGTACGTACTGGACTAACGGAACACTAGATCTTTTCTGATTTTCTCTCTTCAGCACCGTAAACATGTCCCTGAATTAGGCAGGCCATACAACTAGGGGTGTAACGATTCGATTTGTATCACGATTCGTGGTTGTCGATACGATTCAGGACGATATTGGTTCATTTAGAACGATCCGATCCGAAACGATTCAGTGACTTGAAATCGATTCAGTAACCTTTTAGCCAAAAATTCAACCAGTGTGACTGAAATAAATACCTGGATACTGGACAGTGCAGGTGAAGTTTCCTAGATTCCTGTTCCTTGTAAGGACCGCAATGGTGGCTTGATAATTTCTCGCTCGTCGGCTTCTCCTCTGTCGTCCGCCATGCTATGTTTTGTTGTCTTTGCGCCTTTGCGCTGCTGCTGGCGTGGGGCGATGACGTCACGGATAGGCAGACTGAATCGAGTAATGTTTAAAGCCTTTATCATTAAAAGTGCTAAGAAAAAACATCCATATAAAGTCTGACGTGCTTAAATCCAATGGGTTATTTCCTAGTATCGATACAATCGATTTATTACATTTTAAAAACGATGTTAGAGTGATATATGTTGTCCAAAAGGCCAACTCGCCGAGCACAGATCGATGTAGTTGGATCATAGGAATATAAATCGATACATCGATGTAGTAGATGGATCGTTACACCCCTACATACAACGGTACGTACTGACTAACTGGACTGTAGCTCTGTTCTCTCCTCCATGAAGTGTACACTCATTCACTCCCTCTTGTGGCTTGAAAAGCATTCGATTGGTGTGGACGGAGCCATGTGGGGAATGAACAAGACTACAACAGAATTAGGGGTTATGACTCTCAGTGGAGGACCTTACACTGAAACAGGACTTTGTCAGGGATTGACATAGCATATGTTGTAGCTAAAACATATTTTGTGACTTCACCATTGTCAGATGTGTAGCTTTCTCTGAGAGTATTGTTGTGGTCTGCAGCGACGTCATCTTTTCCGGTATGAATCAATCTTCCACTAGGCCATGACACGTGTGTAGAGGTGCTGCTGGAACAGGAGGTTTTCCACAAGACCGAGGGCAACTCCGTTCAGCCCCCTCCACTGAGCTGTGATCAATGACAACGAGGGGGCTGCAGAGATGCTGATTGACACTCTGGGGCCGGCCATTGTCAACGCCACTGACACCAAGAACCGGTAACTACAGCACATGACAAAGTCCTTTTCTTCTGGAGAATAATGTTGTCTTGGGAATAAAATGACCTCTGGGGTTGGATGAGAGATTGTAGATTACTTTTTAATACATCTATTAGTGATTTTATATTTCTATGGTATAAACAGGGGTTAATTGAACAAACTTGTTTACAACAGTCCTACATGATATCGGTGAAATAAGTTTCCTCTCTCTCCAGGACCCCCTGCATGCGGCGGCTTTCACGGACCACGTGGAGTGTCTTCAGCTGCTGCTAGGCCACAACGCCCAGGTCAACTCCCCGATGCCTCCGGAAGACCTCCCTCATGATGGCTGCTGAGAACGGACAAACCAACGCTGTCGGTACGCAGCCCCCTCTCCTCCGCTTTGCCTCGCCCAGCCGGCTTAAGTTCAACATGTCTGTTGTTACGGATACAGGTATCCTGTTTCTCTCCTTCTGCCCTAATCACAGGTGTCCTGTATGTTCCTGATTGGTGGTCGTTGAGGTGTCTGCTGATTGGACCAATCAGTGAACATTCCTGTGAATAGCACCACCTGTTACTCGTTTGTTCAATCACACAGCCCATTGTATAAAAACCAGTCTTGTGTTTGTTGAGAGAGAGAGACTTTTTCCATATGTGAGTATGGACACGGTGGTGTCCTGTGTGTTGTGTACTCACTACGTTGTTGGTTACCCTATTGGTACTTTATTAGAATCTATTTCTTTACCTGAGTGTGGATACTGTTGTATCCTGTGGTGTGTACTTATATAATTGCTGATTACCCTGTTTAGTAGCTTTGTGTGTTTCTGGGAAAAGGGGAGTTCAAGCTAGTTGCCCTTGGGCGTACATTACCCGTAGGAAGAAATCTGTCTATAAACACCAGTTAGACCTGGAGCGGACCACCCACTGTATTTTTGTATGGTAGCAGTAGCCTAGCGGTTCTTGAGGCAGGCAAGATCAGTTTAGGGGTTTTACACTATTGTTTCATTTCTTGGGTCCTGCTCAGCCCTTTTCCCAAACCCATACCGTGTGTTCAGAAATAAACACTTTAGGTTTGATGGTAGTTCATGGTTGTTGTGTCATTTTTGTTCTCACTGTTCCCTGCCACACTTATAATTTACATGAATTTATGTTACGGGTCTCATGTCCATCCACCCTAGATGTTTAGAGCCACGGGGTTACGTAACATAAAGTGGGGGCTCATCCGGGGATCCTATCTATCCCATGCTACTCATGTAAATTAGTCAGTGTCTGGTTCAGTGTTGAGCTTGGCAGCTGTAACTACTTGTTTTTTTTGTGTGTTCAGTAGTCGACGGCTCGTGTTGCTAGTAGGATGGCTACTTTTGAGTTGGAGGCATTTTTGGAAAACCCTACGTGGGAGGTTTTTGATAATTGCCGTAGAGTGGATCTACAGGCTTTGGCTGACCACTTTTCTGTACCCATACCGAGGGGTTTAGTGAAAGCAGAAGTTAGGGAAGTAGTGCTAGCGATATTGTTAAATCGAGCGAGTGCTTGAGTTACCGCCGCCTGAGTCTGCTGCTCCTGTAGGGGATGTGGTTGCTGTTCCTGTAAGCCCATCAGTGTCTGAGGACGAGGCTAAGGCTCCAGCCACATTGCCCGTTATGACCCACTCTCCCCACTGACTGACAGTGATGCCAGGATCGATGTCCGTCGACACGGCTCCAAATGGAGGCGGAAGAGCGGGCACAAATCAGGCAAGACAAGCTGGAGATGCGTAAGCTAGAGGCAGAACAGGAGACGCGTGAAGCTAGAGGCAGAACAGGAGACGCGTAAGCTAGAGGTAGAACTGGAGACGCGTAGGCTTGATCAAGAACTGGAGACGCGTAGGCTTGATCAAGAACTGGAGACGCGTAAGATGGAACTGGAGGTGCGTAAAATGGAACTGGAGGCAGAAACAGCGAGGTTAGTCGCTGCTCATACTATGCCTGCTAGTGAGCCATCCTCACCAGCTGTGTGGGCTGCTACGTTTGATATTAGTAGGCAGATCACCTTGGTACCTGTGTTCAGGGAGTCAGAGGTTGATTCCTATTTCAGTGTGTTTGAACGTATAGCGGTAGCATTGAAATGGCCCGAAGCGGTATGGTGCCTATTACTTCAGTGTAAACTAACAGGTAAAGCCCAAGAGGTTCTGGAGCGCTACCTCTTGAAGACAGTTTGAATTATGAAGTGGTCAAAGCTACTGTTCTTCGTGCCTATGAGCTTGTTCCTGAGGCATATCGACAGAGATTTAGGTCTCATAAAAAGTCTCCTACTCAGACTTATGTGGAGTTTGCTAGAGACAAAGGAAATCTGTTTGACAAATGGCACAGTGCTAGTAAAGTAACTGATTTTAACTCTCTACGGGAGTTAATCTTGTTAGAAGAGTTTAAAAAATTGCTTACCGGAACGCATTGTAGTTTATCTGAACGAACAGAAAGTATCCTCACTGTCGGAAGCGTCTGTTTTGGCAGACGAGTTTGTGTTGACGCATAAGAGCGTGTTTTCGGCTCGTACGGAGAGCAGGGCTACGGAGTTGCTAACTTTTAGTCCTAGTCGACCAGCAGTACATCCAGCACGCCCAAAAGATGTGCGTCACTGTTTCTATTGTCATAAGGTGGGACATATGGTTAATGATTGCTTTCTGCTAAAACGCAAACCGGGGATGCCTCGGCACGCCAGGCCGCCAACGGGTGTTGGGCTGATTCGTGACGGTTGTAAGGCCGGGAATCAAGACAGAGGCCTCATAGTGAATGTGGTTTGAAAGGCCCTGTCCCAGATCACAGTTATGAACCGTTCATTTTTGAGGGGTTTGTTTCTATATCAGATGACGAAGCGTCTCAGCGCCCAGTTAGAATCCTCAGAGATACTGGTGCGGCGCAGTCGTTCATACTCGCTGATGTGTTGCCCTTGTCCAGTAATACATATTGTGGTTCCAGTGTGTTAGTACAAGGAATTGAAATGGGTTTCGTCCCAGTGCCATTGCACTTTGTGAACGTACACTCTGAGTTAGTCAGTGGATTGTTCAGAGTTGGCGTACGTCCTATGTTGCCAGTAAAAGGTGTGACATTTATAATGGGCAACGATATTGCCGGAGGAAAGGTAATACCCATATTGGAGGTATTGGATAAAAGTGACCAGTCTCTCTCCGAGGAGCTGGCACAGGGTTATCCAGATGTGTTCCCCGCTTGTGCTGTCACACGTGCTCAAGCACGACAAGTGGGTGAAGTGATAGATTTGTCAGACACGATTCTATTCAGAGAGTGTGACCCAGAGGATAGTTCGGGTGCTACCTCTGGTAAGCTGGTGCAGTCTGACCAACAGTCCAGAGAAAGGAAGAAGGATGTGGAACTTGTTGCTGAGGCAATACAGTTACCAGTTACTCGTGAGCAGCTGATCGCTAACCAACAGGTTGACAGTAGCCTGGCTAAATGTTTTTCTAGTGTTGTCTCAGAGGACGAGCTAAAGAAGGAAAACATGGCATACTTCATTGATGGTAATCTCCTCATGCGTAAATGGACATCCCATGTTGACGCTGGCGGAGATTGGAATGCTGTTTACCAAATAGTGATTCCTACAGCCTTTCGACAAAATGTTTTATCCCTCGCTCATGATCACCAGTGGTCCGGACATCTGGGAGTCACCAAGACGTATGATCGAGTTTTGCGACATTTCTTTTGGCCTGGCTTAAAGCAAGATGTGGCTCAGTTCTGTCGGACTTGCCACACCTGTCAAGTAGTTG
This sequence comes from Coregonus clupeaformis, assembly GCF_020615455.1. Lineage (NCBI taxonomy): Eukaryota > Metazoa > Chordata > Actinopteri > Salmoniformes > Salmonidae > Coregonus > Coregonus clupeaformis. The sequence continues at coordinate 15,107 of NW_025536178.1, forward strand.
GGAAACCGAACCAGGTTATTTCCCCGCGCCTCTGTGTCCCATACCGGCCATAGGTGAACCATTCGAACATGTGATGGTTGATTGTGTTGGACCATTACCAAAAACAAAATCTGGTAACCAGTTTATGTTGACAATTATGTGTGTGGTCACCAGGTACCCAGAGGCCATTCCTCTGCGAAGGATTACTGCTCCAGTGGTGAGTAAAAGCGTTGATCAAATTCTTCTCAACTTTTGGATTACCTAAGGTGATACAAACTGATCAGGGTACGAATTTCCTTTCTACACTTTTCAAACAAGTGTTAAAATCCTTGTCAGTTACACACCGTGTGTCAAGCGCATATCACCCAGAGTCTCAGGGTGCGCTTGAACGTTGGCATCAGACACTGAAGTCTATGCTCCGTAAATATTGCATGGAATCTGAGAAAAGATTGGGATGAGGGAGTTCCTCTAGTGTTGTTTGCTGTCCGTGAGACAGTACAGGAATCCCTAGGGTTCAGCCCAGCTGAACTGGTGTTTGGACACACCATGAGAGGACCTATGAAAGTCCTTAAGGATCAGTTTTTGTCACAAGAGTTGTGTGAAAGAAAATGTGTTGGACTACGTTAGTCGCTTTCAGTGAGCGCCTACATGCTGCCTGTGCTCTAGCAAAGGAAGCGCTGTCTTCCTCACAGAAACGGATGAAACGACACTATGACACACAGGCTGTTTCTCGTTCACTGCAGCCAGGTGACCGAAGTTCTTGTGTTGTTGCCTGTGCCAGGAGCGTCATTGTCAGCACGTTTCTCTGGTCCTTATGTCATTGAAAAGAAACTAACTGAAACTGACTATGTGATACAGACTCCTGATAGAAAACGCCAATCTCGTGTGTGCCACGTTAACATGTTGAAGACATACCACACCAGACCCGTCACTCAGGTAGACAGTCCAGAGAAACTGGCCGAGTTGGCTGTCTCTGTTGCTGCTACGGCTGTAGTGGGAGGTCATGTTAATGATGTGGACGGAGATGGTTTGGAGTTGCGCTATACTCAGCAGCAGTGTGCTAGATTGCCTAATTCAGAGATGCTGCTGTCTCTCCCGTCAAGCCTGATTCATTTAACGGACAGACAGTCAGATGATATTGTGAGACTATTACACAGCTTTCCATGTCTTTTTAATGATGTTCCTACATGTACAAATGTGTTAGAACATGACATTAATGTTGGAAACGCTGCACCTATCAAGCAACATCCGTATCGTGTCAACGTCGCTAAGAGAAAGATAATGAGGGGTGAGGTCGGTTATTTGCTGGAGAATAACCTGGCTATGCCAAGTTCAAGTCCTTGGAGTTCTCCGTGCATTCTGGTTCCTAAACCTGATGGGACATCCAGATTATGTACGGACTATCGGAAAGTCAATGCGGTCACAGTGCCCGACTCGTTCCCGTTACCCAGACTGGATGACTGTATTGATACTGTTGGTGCTGCTACTTATGTGACCAAATTAGATCTTCTAAAAGGTTACTGGCAGGTGCCGTTAACCCCACGTGCCTCCGACATCTCTGCATTTGTGACCCCAGATCACTTCCTACAATATGCTGTCATGGCATTTGGGATGCGGAACGCACCAGCCACTTTCCAACGCCTGGTTAACACAGTATTGGCTGGAGTTCCTAATTGTAGTGCTTACCTTGATGATCTGGTAATTTATTCAACTGAGTGGTCTGATCATGTTAACACTCTAAGGGTAGTGTGTGAACGTCTAGCAACCGCTTCTCTAACCCTGAACTTAGCAAAGTGCGAGTTTGGGAAGGCCACTGTTACTTATCTTGGTAAACAGGTCGGCCATGGTCAGGTGCGCCCTCTAGATGCCAAGGTCTCAGCTATAAACGCATTTCCCGCACCTACCACCAGAAGAGAGCTACGCCGTTTTTAGGGATGGTTGGCTACTACCGTAGTTTCTGTAAAAATTTCTCTGCGGTAGTTGCTCCATTAACGGATTTGCTCAGTCCGGCGAGAAAATTTGTATGGTCTGAAGATTGTTGTACTGCTTTCAACACTGCTAAAGCACTCTTGTGTAGTACTCCTGTTCTTGCTGCGCCAGATTTTGAGCGGCCGTTTAAACTGGAGGTAGATGCAAGTGCCAGAGGTGCTGGTGCTGTTCTACTGCAGCAAGACCAGAGTGGAGTGGACCATCCTGTCTGTTATTTTTCACGGAAATTTAGCAAATGTCAGACAAACTATTCCACCATTGAACAAGAAGCTCTAGCTTTGTTGTTAGCTCTGCAGTACTTTGAAGTTTATGTTGGTTCCAGTGCATTACCAGTGGTAGTGTATACTGACCATGACCCCTTAGTTTTTCTCCACCGGATGTTAACCAGAACCAACGCCTTATGCGTTGGGCACTTGTCGTGCAAAATTATAATTTGGAGATCCGCCACAAAAAGGGGTTAGATAATGTGATGGCAGATGCTTTGTCTCGTGTTTGATGATCTAGGTTTTTTTTTGTTATCCTGGCAGGATGATTATTGAATTTTGGGTGTTGTGATAGTAGCGTGTGTCGCAAACCATTTTGGTTTGCTCTTTTAAGGGTGGAGTGCTTACGGATACAGGTATCCTGTGTTTTTGTGTGTTTCTCTCCTTCTGCCCTAATCACAGGTGTCCTGTATGTTCCTGATTGGTGGTCGTTGAGGTGTCTGCTGATTGGACCAATCAGTGAACATTCCTGTGAATAGCACCACCTGTTACTCGTTTGTTCAATCACACAGCCCATTGTATAAAAACCAGTCTTGTGTTTGTTGAGAGAGAGAGACTTTTTCCATATGTGAGTATGGACACGGTGGTGTCCTGTGTGTTGTGTACTCACTACGTTGTTGGTTACCCTATTGGTACTTTATTAGAATCTATTTCTTTACCTGAGTGTGGATACTGTTGTATCCTGTGTGGTGTGTACTTATATAATTGCTGATTACCCTGTTTAGTAGCTTTGTGTGTTTCTGGGAAAAGGGGGAGTTCAAGCTAGTTGCCCTTGGGCGTACATTACCCGTAGGAAGAAATCTGTCTATAAACACCAGTTAGACCTGAGCGGACCACCCACTGTATTTTTGTATGGTAGCAGTAGCCTAGCGGTTCTTGAGGCAGGCAAGATCAGTTTAGGGGGTTTTACACTATTGTTTCATTTCTTGGGTCCTGCTCAGCCCTTTTTCCCAAACCCATACCGTGTGTTCAGAAATAAACACTTTAGGTTTGACGGTAGTTCATGGTTGTTGTGTCATTTTTGTTCTCACTGTTCCCTGCCACACTTATAATTTACATGAATTTATGTTACGGGTCTCATGTCCATCCACCCTAGATGTTTAGAGCCACGGGGTTCGTAACACTGTTTTACATTTTAATAAGTCGCTTAATTTCCTAATTGAGTTTCTTTATGTTTCTCTGTCTGTGTCAGAGCTGTTGGTGAGCAGTGCCAAAGCAGAGCTCACCCTGCAGGATGCAGTCAAGAACACTGCTCTTCATCTGGCCTGCAGTAAGGTGAGCATCCCCACATGAAGATGACGTTCATCTGAACAGTTGGCTCTCTCTGGTTGAAATTTTGGTCTGACATGTTTGACTCTGGTTTTTAAAGTGTAACGATCCCGGCAGTCTGAGTCGGGTCCTGTCTGTGGACTAGTTGTTATGTTCGTGATCTCCAGTTTCCCGAGGGTTCTGGAACGCTCCGGGGAGCTCTCTTGATTTCCGCACCTGCATCCCATCAGCAATCTGCACACCTGGTCCTGATCATCACCCTTCTTAGGCTCTGGCCTAACATCCATTCCCTGCCGGATCGTTAGCCATGAACAGTAGGTTTACCAGAGTATCAGTCTTAGAGCCTAGCGTTAGTTTTGTTGTTTTTGCACCTTGTTGGTTTGTTGCTTACTTACCCCGTTTTGTTCCATCTGCAGTCACCCGTCCGGAACCTTCATCCAACCTCTGCCTGGTGGTCGGCGGCTGCCGACCCAGGATGGGATCAACCACTGCACCCCCAACAACTAATCAACGCCGCCCGCTCTGTTCCCTGGATTATTCAGCATCACTCTTGAACTTGTAAATAAACACTCACCTTCGTTTCAACTTACCTTGTCCTGGTCTGCTTCTGGGTTCTGGCTTAGCAACTCGTGACAGAACGATCCGGCCAGTAATGAACCCAGCGGACCTGGACTCTGTTCGCCATGCCATTACCCAGCAGGAGAAGATGTTGGGCCATCATAGCACGGTACTACAGGAGATCGCGTTGTCAGTTCGGAACCTTTCTACGGTCTGACGGAGGTCCAGAAACCAACGCAAGTGTCCGGTGGAAGATCCACTACCGGTTTCACCCATCTCGCCTGCCGCTTCTGAAGCTGTGTCCTTCCGTGAGCCCAAGGTTCCGACACCGGAGAAATATGAGGGGGAGCTGGGAAGATGCCGTTCCTTCCTTATGCAGTGTGGATTAGTGTTCGATCTACAGCCCTACTCTTATGCCACAGACAAGGCTAGGATAGCCTTTGTGATTGAGTTGCTGCGTGGTCGAGCGCTGGAGTGGGCTTCAGCCGTTTGGGAACGACAGGATCCCTGCATGGCTTCATACCAGGGGTTCACGGCCGAGATGAGGAAGCTCTTCGACCATTCCGTCCGAGGGAGGGACGCAGCTAGGCGCCTGTTTTCGCTTCGCCAAGGAACTGCAGCGTGGCCGACTTCGTGATCGAGTTCAAGACGTTGGCTGTGGAGAGTGGGTGGAATGAGGAGGCTCTGCAAGCGGCCTTTTACCAGGGTCTGTCGGAGCAGCTCAAGGATGAGTTGATCTCCTATCCCGGAGTCTAGTGACCTGGACAGCTTGGTAGCCTTGTCTATTCGGGTGGATAATCGAGTCCGAGAGCGAAGGAGGGAGAAGCAATGGGCTCCGTCCAACCGATCAGCTTCTCAGGTTCCAGTCGGGTCGTCAAACTGCGCGGCTCGCTAAAGTTGGGAGGACTTTTAGCGAGCCAGTTTCGACCTCTCAATACCTCTGTCAGACCCCGTTTCCCGGCTACCCTTATGAACAGGAATCAGAGCTTAGCGATTAACGCTTTTATCGATTCAGGTGCCGATGGAAGCTTTTCTAGATGCCGAGTTGGTGGAACAGCTGGGGCTTTCCAAGGAGCAATTGCCGGAAGCCATTGAAGCTACCACTCTGGACGGCAGTAGTCTGGCACGTATCACGATGAGGACTGAACCGGTTAAGATGCGGTTGTCGGGGAATCATTCTGAGATGATTTCATTCTTCATTCTGCCGTCTTCCCAGGTTCCTCTGGTCCTTGGATACCCCTGGCTGAAGGAACACAATCCCACGTTCGATTGGGTGACGGGCAAGGTAACGAGTTGGAGCCTTGATTGTCATGCTAACTGTCTCAAGACTGCCTGCCCCCATTCGGTTCCCAGTCAGGTGATTGAGGCTAAACCCCCAGATTTGTCCCTGGTTCCCGAGACATATCACGATTTGGGGGAAGTTTTCAGTAAGCAGAAGGCTCTGTCACTCCCTCCCCACCGACCATATGATTGTGCCATCAACCTGTTCCCTGGAGCTGTCTACCCCAAGGGAAGGTTATACAGTATCTCCCGACCTGAACGTGAGGCTTTGGAGACCTACATCAAGGAGTCCCTAGCTGCTGGTCTCGTTGGTCCCTCGTCATCACCCCTGGGGGCAGGATTCTTCTTTGTGGGTAAGAAGGATGGCTCTCTTCGACCGTGTATTGATTATCGGGGGTTGAATGACATCACGGTCAAGAACAAGTATCCCCTGCCCTTGATGAGTTCTGCCTTCGACTCCTTACAGGGTGCTACGGTGTTCACCAAGCGTAGACCTACGCAATGCGTATCACATGGTCCGGATCAGAGAGGGGGGACGAGTGGTTGACGGGTTTCAATACACCGATGGGTCACTCGAGTATCAGGTGATGCCGTTTGGACTGACCAATGCTCCAGCGGTATTCCAGAGTATGGTGAACGACGTCCTGAGAGATATGATCGGTCTCTTTGTGTTTGTTTACCTGGATGACATTCTGATCTTCTCGAAGGAACCTTCCGACCACGTCCAGCATGTCCGCAGGTTCTGCAGCGATTGTTGGAGAATCGCCTGTTCGTGAAGGCCGAGAAGTGCGAGTTTCACGCCCACACGACATCCTTTCTCGGGTACATCATCTCCAGGGGAGAGATTAGGATGGACCAGGAGAAGGTTAGAGCGGTTCTGGAATGGGCCCAGCCCGGTACGAGATTGCAGCTCCAGAGATTTTTGGGGTTTTGCCAATTTCTACCGCAGATTCATCCGGGATTACAGCCGTGTGGCCGCTCCGTTAACTGCCTTGACTTCCAGTATCAGGACCTTCAAGTGGAATCCGGAGGCGGATCGAGCGTTTCTGGATTTGAAGAGGCGATTCTACCAACGCACCGATTCTCTCTCAACCGGACACGGCCCGTCAGTTCGTCGTTGAAGTGGACGCGCGTCTGATGTGGGAGTTGGCGCCATCCTGTCGCAGCGATGCTCCACGGACAGTAAACTCCATCCCTGCGCCTACTACTCTCGTCGCCTTTCGCCTGCGGAGAGGAATTACGATGTGGGTAACCGGGAGCTTCCGCGGTGAAACTTGCCTTGGAGGAGTGGCGCCACTGGTTGGAGGGGCGGAGCAACCGTTTATTGTCTGGACTGACCACAAGAATCTTGCTTACGTGCAATCGGCTAAACGTCTCAACTCCCGTCAGGCCAGGTGGCGTTGTTTTTCGGACGATTCAAGTTTTCCCTGACGTTCCGACCTGGATCTAAGAACGGCAAGGCGGACGCCTTGTCCCGGATGTTCTCCAAGACGGAGGAGAGTGGGTCCAAGACCGAGACAATTTCTCCCCGGAACTGCGTCGTGGGAGCAGTTATTTGGAAGATTGAGGAGGAGGTGCTGGCGGCCCTTCGGACTCAGCCCGGTCCCGGCAACGGTCCACCCGGTCGGTTGTTTGTGCCTGAGTCGGTTCGGCCCTGCTGTCCTCAAATGGTCCCACGCCAGCAAGATGGCTTGTCACCCTGGCGTGGCTCGGACAATGGCGTTTCTTCGCAGACGTTTTTTTTGGTGGCCTGCCATGGCCGAGGATACTCGGGGTTATGTTGCTGCCTGTCCAGTGTGTGCGCAGAATAAGAGTACCAATCGGCCCAGCTCTGGACTACTTCACCCCCTTCCTATTCCCCGGCGACCATGGTCGCATCTGGCCCTGGACTTTGTCACTGGGTTGCCCGCTTCTGAGGGGAACACGGTCGTTCTGACTATCGTGGACAGATTCAGCAAGTTCGCCCACTTTGTGCCTATTGCCAAGCTTCCCCTCTGCCTCGGAGACGTCCGAGATCCTGGTTAGGGGAGGTTTTCAGGGTCCACGGGTTGCCCAGTGATATCGTTTCCGACCGTGGCCCTCAGTTTACCTCTGCTGTCTGGAAGTCCTTCTGTTTGGCCATTGGAGCTACAGTCAGTCTCACATCTGGTTTTCACCCCCAATCTAATGGTCAGGCGGAGAGAGCCAACCAGAAGATGGAATCCACGCTACGCTGTCTGGCCTCTTCCAACCCCACCTCCTGGGTCTCTCAGTTGCCTTGGGTTGAGTATGCCCACAATACTCTCCCTACATCTGCCACTGGGATGTCTCCCTTCCAGTGCCTGTATGGCTACCAACCTCCCTTGTGCTTGTGATATTTATGTCATCATTTTGTGCCTTCTTTAGTTACTGAGGGGAGGTTAGGAGAGTAGGGGCAGCTGTATGAGCGAAAACAATGATGCACACTAAGTACTACAACGTTTGTGAAAAGCACTGATACTATTCCGAGGCATACGAGGGGGAAAACATGCCTCCCTTGGAGAGGAGAAACACTGTAAACCAATGGTAGGACAGCAGCATTTAGATTTTCTTCTGTTGAAAAAAAAATATATATATTATTTGTCTTGGTCTTATAATCAATGTATTTTGACAGGTTTTGCTTGCTTAACTTCTTCAAAAAAATGAAACCACTCAATCCTTTTATGTGATTGCTTGTTCAAACCCCCGTTTTTGTCTCTTTTTGAAAATAATTTTAACTGGAAATATGTACAATACATATGCTATGTTCGTCAAATCAGGATCAGGAGGTTCACAGGTTTTTTCGTGTCCTTTTTTTTTCTTTAAAAGGATGAAACTAGCATGTACATATGAAATAGTGACTGAATTCGAAACTCCCATGAATTCTTTCAGTATCTGAAGATTGCTGTATATTTTATGAGTAATAAAATAAAGAAATGAGTTATGTTATTTAATAATGAACTATGGGTTATCTGTTTTATGTGACAACCGCAGTATCAATTTCTAGGTGACAGTGGTGCTAATCCCAAAAGAAAGGCTACATACAACAAGGAACAAGAAGTCTATTGGCAAAGTGATGAATATTGCATGTACCTTGGCCTAACGGTGTGGGTTATGTATTTTATTTTTCATGGCGTCCTCAACATTACAGTTTTAAGGGCAACAATAGCCTACATTTGTTTACAACTCGCAGGATTTCCATACATGAGCTTTCAACAACACAGAGTGTTGCATCAGCACGAGATCGAAAGTGCGTCAAATCTGTACAGGTCATTGTTACGTCATCACTGATAAATGTTGAAACTGATCAAAAACCGCTGGAGCAGTTCAGTCTAATCCTCCCTAGTGCTGGAGGATTGCGTTTGTTTTCGCTCTGGATGCGCGTTCATTTTGGCAAGGAAATGTGCTGATTTTGCAAGGAGATGGAGAATAAAGAGTTCAAGGTAGACATGTTATTTATTTTTAAATCTTCAATTATATTAATTACTGTGGATTAAATATTGTTTAACAAATGAAATAATGTGCTATTCATGCTGTAATATCAAACTAGAAAGTATATGGCCGGGGAGTCATGAGAGTTGGCTAAAGGTACAGTAGGGTCAAATGGGGGTCAAAGGTTATGACAGCACCTTCATAAATTCGTCCAAAATGGCACCCTATTCCCTATGTAGGCTAGTGTACTACTTTTGACCAGGAGCCATAGAAGGGTTGGCTGACGTCACGAAAATGATGCTCGCGCATCGATGGCCGGAAGTCGTGTATCTTGTTATGATTCTGTACCTCAGCTAACAACAAGCTGCCATGTGGGGAATCGTAGCTCTATGGCATGTTTCAGCTCGTTGTATGGTGTTATTGATACCATGTCTTGTTTTGAGGTGTTTTGACTGATATCATGTCTATGCAATGACTAAAATTCGCTACCTAGCTAACCAACAACAACTGTAACAATGTATTTGAGACGAGTTCATTGTTCAAATGTATTTATGTTTGCATTAAACATTTAGAGACTAAATATAGTTTACATGTTGTCTAAGTCAAACCCTGTCTATTTTGCCCCATAGTTGCATGCCAGTTTTGTTGCTAAACAACCAACCCCTCTATAGAGTGTTACAGTGGAGGTGTGATAATACCCATAAAACCTAGCGGTCAAACAGGGAAATGGTTCCAATCGTTTTTCCACCATTAATTTTTCCCATAGGCGATTTTAGAAACACATAAAATAAGGGCTGTATTTCGTGTAGGCTTTTATTTTTATTTTATTTTTATTTATTTCACCTTTATTTAACCAGGTAAGCCAGTTGAGAACAGGTTCTCATTTACAACTGCGACCTGGCCAAGATAAAGCAAAGTAGTGCAATAAAAACAACACAGAGTTACATATGGGGTAAAAAAACATAAAGTCAGAAATACAACAGAAAATATATATACAGTGTGTGCAAATGTAGCAAGTTATGGAGGTAAGGCAATAAATAGGCTATAGTGCAGAATAATTACAATAGTATTAACACTGGAATGCTAGATGTGCAAGAGATTATGTGCAAATAGAGATACTGGGGTGCAAAAGAGCAAAATAAATAACAATATAGGGATGAGGTAGTTGGGTGGGCTAATTTCAGATGGGCTGTGTACAGGTGCAGTGATCGGTAAGGTGCTCTGACAACTGATGCTTAAAGTTATTGAGGGAGATAAGAGTCTCCAGCTTCAGAGATTTTTGCAATTCGTTCCAGTCATTGGCAGCAGAGAACTGGAAGGAATGGCGGCCAAAGGAGGTGTTGGCTTTGGGAATGACCAGTGAGATATACCTGCTGGAGCGCAGACTACGGGTGGGTGCTGCTATGGTGACCAATGAGCTAAGATAAGGCGGGGATTTGCCTAGCAGTGATTTATAGATGGCCTGGAGCCAGTGGGTTTGACGACGAACATGTAGTGAGGACCAGCCAACAAGAGCGTACAGGTCACAGTGGTGGGTAGTGTATGGGGCTTTGGAGACAAAACGGATGGCACTGTGATAGACTACATCCAGTTTGCTGAGTAGAGTGTTGGAGGCTATTTTGTAAATGACATCGCCGAAGTCAAGGATCGGTAGGATAGTCAGTTTTACGAGGGCATGTTTGGCAGCATGAGTGAAGGAGGCTTTGTTGCGAAATAGGAAGCCGATTCTAGATTTAACTTTGGATTGGAGATTCTTTATGTGAGTCTGGAAGTTGAGTTTACAGTCTAACCAGACACCTAGATATTTGTAGTTGTCCACATACTCTAGGTCAGACCCGACGAGAGTGGTGATTCTAGTTGGGTGGGCGGGTGCTAGCAGCGTTCGATTGAAAAGCATGCATTTAGTTTTACTAGTGTTTAAGAGCAGTTGAAGGCTACTGAAGGATTGTTGTATGGCATTGAAGCTCGTTTGGAGGTTTGTTAACACAGTGTCCAATGAAGGGCCAGATGTATACAAAATGGTGTCGTCTGCGTGAGAGGTGGATCTGAGAGTCACCAGCAGCAAGAGCGACATCATTGATATACACGGAGAAAAGTGTCGGCCCAAGAATTTGAACCCTGTGGCACCCCCATAGAGACTGCCATAGGTCCAGACAACAGGCCCTCCGATTTGACACACTGAACTCTATCTGAGAAGTAGTTGGTGAACCAGGCGAGGCAGTCATTTGAGAAACCAAGGCTATTTAGTCTGCCAATAAGAATGCGGTGGTTGACAGAGTCGAAAGCCTTGGCCAGGTCGATGAAGACGGCTGCACAGTACTGTCTATTATCAATCGCGGTTATAATATCGTTTAGGACCTTGAGCGTGGCTGACGTGCACCCGTGACCAGCTCGGAAACCGGATTGCATAGCGGAGAAGGTACGGTGGTATTCAAAATGGTCGATGATCTGTTTGTTAACTTGGCTTTCGAATACTTTCGAAAGGCAGGGCAGGATGGATATAGGTCTGTAGCAGTTTGGATCTAGAGTGTCACCCCCTTTGAAGAGGGGGATGACCGCGGCAGCTTTCCAATCTCTGGGGATCTCAGACGTTATGAAAGAGAGGTTGAACAGACTAGTAATAGGGGTTGCGACAATTTCGGCGGCTAGTTTTAGAAAGAAAGGGTCCAGATTGTCTAGCCCAGCTGATTTGTAGGGGTCCAGATTTTGCAGCGCTTTCAAAACATCAGCTGTCTGAATTTGTGTGAAGGAGAAGCGGGGGGGGCATGGGCAAGTTGCAGCAGAGGGTGCAGAGTTGGTGGCCGGGTTAGTGGTAGCCAGATGGAAAGCATGGCCAGCTGTAGCAAAATGCTTGTTGAAATTCTCGATTATTGTAGATTTATCGGTGGTGATAGTGTTTCCTAGCCTCAGTGCAGTGGGCAGCTGGGAGGAAGTGCTCTTATTCTCCATGGACTTTACAGTGTCCCAAAACTTTTTGGAGTTAGTGCTACAGGATGCAAATTTCTGTTTGAAAAAGTTAGCCTTTGCTTTCCTGACTGCTTGTGTATATTGGTTCCTAACTTCCCTGAAAAGTTGCATATCGCGGGGGCTATTTGATGCTAATGCTGTACGCCACAGGATGTTTTTGTGCTGGTCAAGGGCAGTCAAGTCTGAGGAGAACCAGGGGCTATATCGGTTCTTAGTTCTGTATTTTTGAATGGGGCATGTTTATTTAAGATTGAGAGGAAATTACTTTTAAGGAACAACCAGGCATCCTCTACTGACGGAATGAGATCTATATCCATCCAGGATACCTGGGCCAGGTCAATTAGGAAGGCCTCCTCGCTAAAGTGTTTTAGGGAGCGTTTGACAGTGATGAGGGGTGGCCGTTTGACCGCGGACCCGTTACGGACGCAGGCAATAAGGCAGTGATCGCTGAGATCCTGGTTGAAGACAGCTGAGGTGTATTTAGAGGGTATGTTAGTCAGGATGATATCTATGAGGGTACCCATGTTTACGGATTTAGGGTTGTACCTGGTAGGTTCGTTGATAATTTGCGTGAGGTTGAGGGCATCTAGCTTGGATTGTAGGATGGCTGGGGTATTAAGCATATCCCAATTTAGGTCACCAAGCAGTACAAACTCTGAGGATAAATGGGGGGCAATCAATTCACATATGGTGTCCAGGGCACAGCTGGGGGCTGAGGGGGGTCTGTAGCAAGCGGCAACAGTGAGAGACTTATTTCTGGAAAGGTGGATTTTTAGAAGTAGAAGCTCAAACTGTTTGGGCACAGACCTGGATAGTATGATAGAGCTCTGCAGGCTATCTCTACAGTAGATTGCAACTCCACCCCCTTTGGCAGTTCTATCTAGACGGAAAATGTTATAGTTGGGGATGGACATTTCAGAATTTTTGGTGGCCTTCCTGAGCCAGGATTCAGACACTGCTAGAACATCAGGGTTGGCAGAGTGTGCTAACGCAGTGAATAACTCAAACTTAGGAAGTAGACTTCTGATATTTATGTGCAAGAAACCAAGACTTTTGCGATTACAGAAGTCATCAAATGATAGCGCCTGGGGAGTAGGAGTGATACTGAGGGCTGCAGGGCCTGGGTTAGCCTCTACATCACCAGAGGAACAGAGGAGGACTAGAATAAGGATACGGCTAAAGGCTTTAAGAACTGGTCTTCTAGTGCGTTGGGTACATAGAATAAAGGGGGGCAGATTTCCGGGTGTTATAGAAAAGATTCAGGGCATTATGTACAGACAAGGATATGGAAGGATATGAGTAAAGTGGAGGTAAACCTAAGCGTTGGGTAACAATGAAAGAGATAGCATCGCTGGAGTCATCAATTGAGTCGGTCTCCGCGTGTATAGGGGAAGGTGCAAAGGAGCTATCTAAGGCAGGTTTAGCTAGGCTGGGGGGTCTACAGTGATATAGTACAATTAGAAATAACCGAAACAACAATAAACTAACCATGTTTGGGCTGAGGCTAAACATAAACAGGATGTAGTACCGTAAAAAGGAACAGTCCAGCAGATATCAGCTGTATATCTGAGTTATCATAAGGTCCGGTGGTGAAGCACTAGTAAGAGGCCACGGCTAGCGTGTGCTAGCGGGCCAGGGCTAGCAGATGGATGGAATCTTCGTGGTTAACGTCGTAACCACATCAGACGATTTCGTCGGCAGACCAGTCGTGTAGGATCGGGCGGGGCTCCGTGTCAACACTAGGTGGTCCCGTCCGGTTGACAGAGAGGTAGATAGCCGGGAGATGGGCGATGGGCCTAGCTCAGGATGATTAGCCAGACCACAGCGTCCGTTTTGTTGTAGCTGGCTGGTGGTAGCTAGCTGGTAGCGATGAATCCGGAGTTAAAGGTCCAGTGATTCAGTGATTCCGGCGGAAAAACTGATATGTTCTGGGTCGATAACGCGCTGTGCAGACTGGCCGAATATCCGGTGATCAATGTCCAGTGATTAAAATTAATCCCGCGGAAAAAAATCCAATGTTCTGGGTGAAACACCGCTAGCTGTGGCTAATAGCAAGTAGCTAGTTAGCTGGCTAGCTAGTTTCAACTGGAGATTCTAGATTCTAGATAAAGGTAAGTCGATAATAGAATCCGTTCCACATTGAGTGAGGCGGGTTGCAGGAAAGTATATTTTGTAGAAGGATGAAAAGTCTGATAGGGAAATATGTACGAAAAATACAAAAAACAGGGTATTTACAGGCTATTTACAGACACACGACAGAAACAGGACTGCACTACTTCGCCATCTTGGAAAAAAAGTGGCGTGACGTTTTTGTAACCATGTAAATCTCTCTCGGACAAGTTGATGTATTTGATGTATTTTTCTATTACATGTATGACATTTCATTGAGATATTTTGTGTTTTAATGACGCAAAATTGAATTACAGCCTAACTCTGCTTTCTGTTGTCGCCATCAGGCTGCAGTGGTGACCTTCACTACCGTGACCCACAAGGATGAAACTTCCCAGACCAGCCTCACCCTCAGCAGGGGAAAGAGAAGCTACCCAGACCTACACACCTTTGTGCAGGACATGAAGGACGAGTAAGTTGCTCTTTGGCTTCCCCATGCATCCCCTAGATATGTTCCCTATCTCAATTGCATACTCCTCGTGTCCTCTCTTCTCAAAACCCATTGGATGAGAAAGCCAGAGGTCCCGCCCTTCTGACCTTCTCATCCAATGGGTTTTGAGAAGGAGGCGAGGAGATTGAGAGTCTCCCATAGTCTCGGGCCAATACAAAGGACTCAACGGACCAAATAACCAATCAGGGATGTCTGGGTGTGGCCTAGTTCCATAGAGGTCCATCCATAACGTAGTCTAAGATAATAGAGGTAATGTCCATCCATAACGTAATCTAAGATAATAGAGGTAATGTCCATCCATAACGTAATCTAAAATAATAGAGGTAATGTCCATCCATAACGTAATCTAAAATAATAGAGGTAATGTCCATCCATAACGTAATCTAAAATAATAGAGGTAATGTCCATCCATAACGTAATCTAAAATCATAGAGGTAATGTCCATCCATAACGTAATCTAAAATAATAGAGGTAATGTCCATCCATAACATAGTCTAAGATAATAGAGGTAATGTCATGTAGTTCATTGTGTACTTGCATTTATTTACTTTTCAGCCATTGGAATCTGCTGAGTGAGAATATGCGTGCCGGGGTGAGTTATAGTCACCTCTAAAGTAGTTAATGTTGGTAAAATGGACCAAACATTCATTTGTGGAAATCCTGCAGGACCTTTAATCCTGAACCACTGCTTTAATTGACTAGCTTGAGTAAATGGTTCTACATTTTATATCAGTGCAGCCCCTTTAACAAACTAACTCTGTATGGTCTTTTAACATTGCAGATGAGCAGACATGAGTTTAGTGCCAAGTGCATGGATATTGTAGCATGGGTGATGGAGTCTACATCCACTGTGGTTGTTCCCGCCCTTGACCTCACCATGCAGATAGAGCTCTCTGATTCGCCAAGCTCTTCTGGATCAGGAAGTAATGAGGCAGGAGAGGTGACCTCTCTTGGCCGCAGCGTCAGATTCAGCTGTAGTGGAGGACCCAGCAGGTGCACCAGCGCCAGAACTGCCTGCAGCACACGCACTCCCACGCCTTTCCCCTCCTCTCACAGGTACCTAGCCCTATCCCCTCCTCTCACAGGTACCTAGCCCTATCCACGCATCTCACAGGTACCTAGCCTTATCCACGCCTCTCACAGGTACCTAGCCCTATCCATGCCTCTAACAGGTACCTAGCCCTATCCATGCCTCTCACAGGTACCTAGCCCTATCCGCTCCTCTCAAAGGTACCTAGCCCTATCCTCTCCTCGCACAGGTACCTAGCCCTATCCCCTCCTCTCAAAGGTACCTACCCCTATCCCCTCCTCTCACAGGTACCTACCCCTATCCACGCCTCTCAAAGGTACCTAGCCCTATCCCCTCCTCTCACAGGTACCTACCCCTATCCACGCCTCTCAAAGGTACCTAGCCCTATCCCCTCCTTTCACAGGTACCTAGCCCTATCCCCTCCTCTCACAGGTACCTACCCCTATCCACGCCTCTCACAGGTACCTAGCCCTATCCCCTCCTCTCACAGGTACCTAGCCCTATCCCCTCCTCTCACAGGTACCTAGCCCTATCCCCTCCTCTCACAGGTACCTACCCCTATCCCCTCCTCTCACAGGTACCTACCCCTATCCACGCCTCTCACAGGTACCTAGCCCTATCCCCTCCTCTCACAGGTACCTACCCCTATCCACGCCTCTCACAGGTACCTAGCCCTATCCCCTCCTCTCACAGGTACCTAGCCCTATCCCCTCCTCTCACAGGTACCTAGCCCTATCCATGCCTCTAACAGGTACCTAGCCCTATCACCTCCTCTCACAGGTACCTAGCCCTATCCACGCCTCTCACAGGTACCTAGCCTTATCCATGCCTCTCACAGGTACCTAGCCCTATCCATGCCTCTAACAGGTACCTAGCCCTATCCATGCCTCTCACAGGTACCTAGCCCTATCCCCTCCTCTCAAAGGTACCTAGCCCTATCCTCTCCTCTCACAGGTACCTAGCCCTATCCCCTCCTCTCAAAGGTACCTAGCCCTATCCTCTCCTCTCACAGGTACCTACCCCTATCCCCTCCTCTCACAGGTACCTACCCCTATCCACGCCTCTCAAAGGTACCTAGCCCTATCCCCTCCTCTCACAGGTACCTACCCCTATCCACGCCTCTCAAAGGTACCTAGCCCTATCCCCTCCTTTCACAGGTACCTAGCCCTATCCCCTCCTCTCACAGGTACCTACCCCTATCCACGCCTCTCACAGGTACCTAGCCCTATCCCCTCCTCTCACAGGTACCTAGCCCTATCCCCTCCTCTCACAGGTACCTAGCCCTATCCCCTCCTCTCACAGGTATCTAGCCCTATCCCCTCCTCTCACAGATACCTAGCTCTATCCCCTCCTCTTTTTGCAGGTATTTCCTGTTATAGGTACAAATATCCATTCCAGATCCACTTAGTGAGAAATACTACTTAGATACTACACAACCACTCTAAAACGTTTACTCTGAATGTTAATGTTTGCTCTGAGTGTGGTTTGAGATGGTTCACAATGCTTCCTTTGAATAATAATAACAAGGTTGAGTTTGTGTCCCAAATTCTTGGATCATATTTTTTATTTTGTTACCATATACTATTCATTTATGTTGTGCATTCTGCAGGTCCATGACCTCTTTGCTAAGTGAGAACGAAGAGCGATATGTCTCCTCACCTGAGGGTGGCGATAGAGAGATGAGACACAGACAACACTCAGCACCACTGAGATCTGTGTTTGGCATCTCTGAGGACTCTGTCTTCGACATGGTCCAGAGCGGCCAGTCGCAGGGTGACATCGTATCGCTGCCCAAACGGAGTAGACAGGAGAAATACAGACCTAGCAAAATGTCAACGGACGGCAAGTTTATGATGGGTATTGTCGAGTTGGTTATAAACCTTCTCAACTCCAGATTGGCTGAGCTAATGCGAAGTGTCAGTCAGGGAACTCTAGTTCTGCTGACTGGAAGTATCTCAGCAAGTCAACAGTTTGCCCAAGAGATGCTAAGCATGGCGACTTCTAAGATGTATTCCCATGCCATAGAGCATAGTTGCGCTCGGCCACAAGTCTCCCCTTGAGTTAGAGAGGGAGCTTGAGGCCATCTTGGGTCCTCTGGCTGGACAGGTCATAGTCATCATCATAGATAGCATCATCAAGGCTAAAGCCAACGGAGGAAATGAGGGGAGAGCGTCCAGCCCCTTGACCTATTTTCTAACTGCCATTTCGGCAGAAATACAAAGCCTAGTGGTTCACAGATCGGCTAGCAGACCATCCACCAGACTGTCCAACAACGACCCACTGCTGAACATTTCCAAGTCAAAGGTCTTAAGATCAGTTCTGCTCAAAATGGCAGAGCTCTTTGGCCAAGGTCCAAGTGAAACCTGTCTAGTTCCACTAGTCCAGAGTCAGTCCAACAACTCCATTTGCGACTGGACTGTGAATGCAGGCACCATTCATCCAAGTACATTTCTGTCCGACAACAGAGTGACAGAAGTGTCATCCGATGTTGTGGATCTTGTACTTGAGGTTTTTTGGATAACAGGATTTTTGGATAACAGGAACCCGTCAAGGCCACAGAGTGCCTGCTCCCACAACTCAGCTAGTGGAGCAATAGATATGAGAGCTCTTGCTGGGGACTTGGTCAGACAGGTGTCTGTCAAACTCAGCCCATTTGTCTCTGAGAGTCAACTCTCCACCATGTCCATGACAGATCTGTCATCATCTTTTTCTGACTCCACCTTGAAGCAGTTGTGTTCTCGCTCTGTTGTTGCTCTGGCAACTGCCTGTCAAGCAATCAAAACAGAGCTTGAGAACCAGAGACCTACCAACCTGGCAGCCAGAGACCTACTATCGTCTCTGGTAGAGACCATTGAGGACATGGATATCTCTGACATCCTCCAGGGCCCGTCGGCCATTTTGGAGGAGGCTGCTGTGATAAAGCACCCAGAGATGTCCACCTCGACAATATACAGATCTCTGCTTCTCGACTCATCTCTCGCCTCCTCTAAGATGGTCACTGAGAGCATTATCTTCAACAACCCATGCCCATCAGAGGAGAATGTGAGTATTCAGAAGGAGCTCCCTGCTGATAAAGTTGACATCCTCCATGGTCAACCAGTGGAGGAGTATATTGTCAAAGCTGAGCAATGCATCACTCAGGTCATTCAGGATGCAGCTGTGACATATACTGCTGCGCTGGATAAAACCGACACTTGTGGGAAACTGTCGGAAATCCTATCTGTCCATGTTTCCTCAGAGAATATTGAGGAGGCATCCTCTGATCTCTTTGGTGGAATTATTTCCGACCTGCATGAGGTATCTGAGGTCAATAAGGCCTCCATGCGTACGAAATCAGGTCGCAAAATGTTCTGGGTGGAAGTGAGTTCAGGTTCCCAGAAGATTTATACCAAAACCCTGGACAAACTAAGGAAGCTGTTCACCTCCCACCATCTCACTGAGGGAAAAAAATACTCCTGTGCAAATCGAGCTTTCTGCAACTGGACTACTTGTAACTGAGGCCACTGTGCAGGAATCTCCTGTAACTGAGGCCACTTTGGCAGTGTCTCCTGTACAGAAGACAGACAGTAAGACCCTTCTAAGTCCCCAGCCTCAGCCTACCAGCTCACCCTCGACACCTGCACTAAAGGGGTAATCAAACAGGTGATCTCGGTGCTGAGGGTGGACACTTCAAAGGAAGACTGCTCCGCTTCCGTTGGGGAGAGCACGTCAAATTCATCCTTCGACTTCAACCAGAAGTTGGACTCGATAATTTCGAAATTGGAGGACCTCACCATTTCGAGTGATGTGACATCAGCCGAGATTGCCACACTCACGCGATCTCTTAGTGCAGCCAGCAGAACCTCTAACATTTCCATCCAGAGCTTTCACAGTGCTGAGTTCCGAGCTAAGGCCAAACACATTGTGAGTGAGACCATTCTCAGAGCTGCTAGCAAAGCCAGCCATTCTTTGCTACAGAGCATGCCTAGCACCACCTTCTCACACCATGCGGTTTCTACAGCCGAAGATATAGTAAATATTATCATGCAAGACCTTGAAAGTGTATCCCAGTACACTGTGGACGACGCAGACTCCTTCCCACTAGGAGAGAAAAAGCTGGAGTTCCAGCTCAAACCCAGAGTTGTCTTTGACAACTTATTGGATGCTGCTCAAACCATGTACCACAGAGTAAAGGATAGACTGAACATCTTTTTCTCTTTTCCACCAGTGTCAGTCACCACAGCCAAATATGTGCTGGACTCCGCCCCTGTGGAGACACTCAGACATTCTAAGTCCGCTGACACTGCTCTTGTTGAGGACAGGAGCCGCCCTCCGTCTGTGAGAAGTGAGAAGCCTTTGTCAAAAGTCTGTTTGGCTAAAAGGTCTAAAGCCCTTGTGTCTTCGAGTGGCTCTTCAACAGACCACCATATAATTGACACATGCAGTGAGGATGTCACTCTGCCCACCAGGAGTATGTCAGTTGTGAGCAACAACAGTTTGAAGAGAGCCTCTCCTCTCCACGGCAGTGGATTGAGTGAAAGTTGCAAACCTCTTGTGGCTCTAAAAGACGTAACAGTGGCAGTCAGCCAAGAAGGCTTTAGCAAAACTGCAAAGAAGACGCTCAGCTTGATCCTAAATGTGATCAAGTGTAGAGTGGCCAACTCTGAGAGTTCATCTGTTGGGCAGATTGCAAGTGAGGAGTGTCTGATAGCCACTAACATGTTAGACTCTGTACTGGAGAGCCTTGACCAGTTGCCTGAC
Source organism: Coregonus clupeaformis (assembly GCF_020615455.1). Lineage (NCBI taxonomy): Eukaryota > Metazoa > Chordata > Actinopteri > Salmoniformes > Salmonidae > Coregonus > Coregonus clupeaformis. Next base: position 35,232 of record NW_025536178.1, read on the forward strand.
ATGAGCGCTGCCGATGAAATCACAAGGACAGAATCCCATACCTCTATCGCAATGGACGAGACAGGTTCACGGTCAACGCTTGTGAGCCAACAAGAAATAAACATATCTGACACCAATATCATAGTGAAAACTATAATGGACACATTGAAGACGGACGACCCAGAGATTACTTCAGCAGAAGAACATCTGGATAGGCTCCTGTCAGTTGAAGCCCTTCAAGGTGCATCTGGCAACCTGATCGCAAAGGTCCATGGTCTCATTCAGGAGATAACCATAAACCGCCAGCTTCAATCCATGGTTGGCCACAGAAGCCTCTCTCAACCAGCGCTGCCTAAACCAGCCCTGAGGAAGCTGTCAAAGGACGATGCCTCAGAGCTCATTTACAACTTTGCCCAGACTTCTGTTAGGAGACTCCTGGGGCAGTGTATGGGAAGGCCTATGCCACCATCGGCTGAAATGGTTTTGGATCAGGTCATCAAGTTGATGACAGACGTGGTGATGGACAGCCTGACTTATGTGTCCAAGTCTACAATGGAGGATGGTAAGTGAAAGTACCTATTTTCATCTGCATAGGACTTAATTGTAACATGATGCTCAATACATTGCGTTTTATGATGTGAAATTCACTGGTTGTGTCCAAAATGGCACCTTCTTCCATATTTAGTGCACTACTTTTGACCAGACCCTATGGGCCCTGGTCAAAAGTAGTGCACTATAAAGTGAAGAGAATGCCATTTGGGATGCAGTGACTGACTTCAATGGCTGCGTCCTCTTCTCCCAGTTATTGTACACAGGTCGGTCACACTAGCGTGCTCTTCTCACTCAGACACCAGCAATGCCACAAGTGACATCACTCATGGTGTTGTAGCTGACCTTAATGCTACTGAGGAATTCCCTGCCAGGAGCCTTAGCCCGGCTGATGTAAAGGCTGACGGCATGGCCCGTCTTCCCTCTGCCAGAGGGGAAGAGACTAAGAAGAACAGGAAGTGGCGTTTCCTACCGAAAATGCATAAGTTTCCAAAGATCATGATTAAGGTAGGGTGCTCTGTGTTTTGAGATTACCTCTGTAAGGCAGGGCTGAAATTTACCCTACAGATTCACTACACCCCTATTGTCTCTCAGCATTAGAACAAAACTGTTGTCATTGTCTTTAGGAGGTTGAGTGAGGACGCTGTAATGCAATCCTAATACACATGGGAGAGTCCCAAATGGCACCCTATTCCCTATATAGTGCACGACTTTTTACCAGAGCTCTCTGGGCCCTTGTCAAAAGTAGTGCCTTACGTAGCGAATAGGGTGCCTTTTAGGATGCACACTCTGTATTTTACACAGGTTCTAGGTTTTGTCAACAGCTGTTCAAGACAAAAGGGGAACCGAAGAGACACCCTGAACAGGATGCGCTGCCTACCAAACATCTCAGAGAGACTCATATTTCACAGGGTAAGTGATAAGCATCGATAATGTCATATTGATGTATCACCCTATGACAAGCTTGTTAAAACAGTGACAACAGATACAGGCAGACCGACGGACAGACATGCAGACAGACAGGCAGACTGACAGGCAGACGGACGGGCAGACAGACATACAGGCAGACAAAAAGACAGGCAAACAGGCAGACAGACAGACGGACAGGCAGACGGACAGGCAGGCAGGCAGACAGACAGACAGACTGACGGACAGACAGACAGACAGACAGGCAGACAGGCATACAGACGGACAGACAGGCAGACGGACAGACAGGCAGACAGGCAGACAGACGGACAGGCAGACGGACAGACGGACAGACACAAACACACACATTCATTTTCTGATTATGAAATGTTCTCATGACAGATGCTGAGTGTGAGGTTCCAGAGGTTCCATCCACTTCCCCACCCAAGGAGGACCTGACAACCACACCGGCCCCTGCTCCCCAGGAGTCCCAGTCCCGTAAACGCCCACTCATAGTCAGGGTGTTACACGCTCTCTCCAGAGCCATCTCCAAACCATTCACAGGAGCTTCTGGGAAGAAGAATTAGCCAAATGCCTGATTTTATTAATATGATATTTTAATCAGAGCCTTTATTTAATAAAACATTACTGCATTGATTTCTGTCTATAGTAGTCTTCATGTATGTGCAAGATAACGGTAAAGTACTTCAAACCACATAGTCAAAAGTATTCATAGTGAAGTACCGTTTATGATTATTGATTGTGGAAATACACATAATACAGAAAAGTTGTTGTCACATATAAAGACAGACATAAAGGAGAACTCCGTAGACCAGTCACATTCTCAAGCCATAACTAAATCCATGAATGGATCTCCTATAAGATGACAGGAGAACATTTGTAACACTTTCTATGAAGCCTATATCTATAATGCATACACTCAAGTCATTTACATTTTACATTTTAGTCATTTAGCAGAAGCTCTTATCCAGAGCGACTTACAGTTAGTGAGTGCATACATTTTTTTTTCATACTGTCATACACTCATAATGACTTAACTGAGTTAAGTGTTAAGTAAAGTGCAGTTATAAACACATAATGAGGGCTTATTATGTATTTCTTGCAATAAAAAAGAAAAATGCTACTAGTTTATTAAATATTCATGACTGCTATTGCACGGCTCATGTCCACACTTCTGTACAATAGGGGGCAGTAATGCACCATAACGTTGGATGCCAACTGCCTATAAACCCCACTGAAGAAGAAAAAAGGTACTCATGTAATGCATGCTGGAAAGCAGACAAAACTAATGATTTGCAAGAGATCTAAACACGATTTATAAGCTACTGAACAACAAGTCCAAGAAATCATTGCTAACCGCGTTTGCACTTTGAACAGATTTCTCGACAATAATAATGGAAGATGTGACTGGGGCTCAGCTCATTGCAGAGGCACTAAAAGCTCAGGTGAAGTGTGTGCAATATATATAAAACAGTGTTATACTGTGTAACCGTGTTGCTAATAATATATTAGTCGCTGATCATGTCCTTGGCAGTGAGAATGTAACACTATGAGTTGTGAAAGTGTGCCATAGGTCATTGCACTGGTATAGCTAACTATTAATATTGTTGTAGAAAAACATTTAGATGTTTATGTGGAATAGTATATGTTAACACCCTTGTTGATGCATGCCAATGTGTGTGTCAATGCAAAGAAAATCTAAACTACATTGTAACAATTCATATACAATTCAGTATGAAAATGTATGCACTCACTAACTGTAAATCGCTCTGGATAAGAGCGTCTGCTAAATGACTAAACATTTTTAAAAAAAAGGTAAATATACTGTATCTACATGTAACTCTCTACAGAATGTAGAATATATGTTTGGAATAGTTGGTGTTCCAGTCATTGAAGTAGCTAAGGCAGCTCAAGCCTCAGGAATCAAGTATGTGGGAATGCGCAATGAACAAGCCATAAGCCACCTTTTTATTACTAAACCAGCTCTCCCCAAATCATGTGATATTAACTACCCGTACATAGACTACAGGAGCGTGTAGTGTGTGAGGGTCAGTTTCATAGCTTTTTTGCATTGCTAATTATGTCTGCCTGTCTGTCTGACCCTTTGTGTGTCTGTCTGCCTGTCTTCCTGTCTGTCCCTCTGTCTGTCTGTTCCTCTCCAGTCCAGGTGCGTGTCTGGTTGTGTCTGGACCGGGACTCATCCATGCACTTGGTGGAATGGCCAACGCTAACATGAACTGCTGGTATGCTAGAACTCCACAAACAGAAGACCCTACTACTCATGTTCAGTGGTCCTTTCAAAAGAAGGGATGCTATCCGCACACTGCAAAAAATGATCTGAGGACTCCAAACTATCTCAGATTGTCAGTTGATGTCATTGTGTGATACCTCTCTCTCTGTAGGCCTGTGATTGTTATTGGAGGCTCCTCCGATCAAAACCAAGAGACCACTGGGGCGTTTCAAGAGTTTCCACAGGTACCGATTGAACCATGATATTTATGACTTTTGAACATTAGGGGGTTGTTTCCCAGGACACAGATTAAGCCTAGTCATGGCCTAAAAAGCAAACTCAATAGAGAATCTCTGTCTGGGAAACTGGCCCTAGCAGTTTAATTGCTGAAAGAGGAAATAATTTGTTATTTGTGGTCCTCTTTCTCTGTCAGGTGGAGGCATGCAGATTGTACAGTAAGTTCTCTGCTAGGTCTAGCAGTCTGGATATGATCTCCTCAGTGGTAGAGAAGGTATACAGTCTACTCTGACTCCCTCTGTGTAGTCCTCTTCATATCATTTGGTATCACCTGCAATTGTCTTTTTTCTGACCTCTAATTTTCCAGCTTAGCAAGGTACCTTAACTGCTTCATAAGAGCACAGCACAGCCTTAATTGATCTGAATTTAAGGGTGTTTGGTATGTCTAAGGCAGCACGCACTAGCATGTATGGACGTCCAGGTGCTGTATACGTAGACATATCTGGGGACATGGTCAATGCTAAATTGGACAGGAGCAGAGCCAGGTTAGTGGCCATCACTGTCTTTCATCCATTTAAAATGTATACTAATGTGTTACTGTTGAATATGTATACCTCTGAATTCACATCACCGTAGTCATTTTTATTTTATCTTGTTATACCTTTTAACGTCTGAAGTGAACCAGAAATTAAATTACTTAGAAAATATAGCACTATATCAAAATATTCTCATCAGAGAATAGCAATAAGCCTCGATAGACCTTCATGGTTTATTTACATATGCAATAAAGTTGCTAGGTAACATGTTTAATGTTTGACCTATTATTTATTATTTCCTTTGTCAGAGAGGTGCCCTGTAGTCCACCTCCTCCTGTGAGTATGGCTGACCATATGGCGATCACAGAAGCACTGGCGGTCCTGAAAGGAGCCAAACGGACTTTACTCATCATTGGCAAAGGTAGGCATTGCTTTTTTAATAGCCAGATAATCTGGGGGGAAACAGAACTAAAATCTTGCATAATTGCGTCAGATACTTGGATAAGGTCTGGGGAGATGTTAAGAGAAAGATACTAACGCCACTTGCGAACTCTCCACCCCCTAAACGGAAACTCTCTGCAAGTTTCCGGCAAGTTTATGGGCCAAATGTCCCCTCCCGTTCTGAAATTGAAAAGATGCGAGCACCTGCGAAATCGGGATTTGTCCAAATGATTAGTGGTGAAAAATCAGCGTATCGGAACAAAGTTGTCACATCCCATTCTGTTGACAGACGCTACTTCCAGTTATGTTACGTGCGTCTGTCCAAGAGAGATCAATAGCCAGCTGAGACGCACTGTAACACATATAGCACTGTACCACGGTTCAGTTGAAAACTGGGCCACGTTCAGTCGACAAATGTTGTTGACATGATTTCTCATTCTACCTGTCTGAGAGGCACGTTCGTTCTACATGCTATATTTCTATCTGAACGTTGCACAACGTTTTGCTCAGCTGAATGCATCCCAGTTGTGAAGACCAGTCTGTTGAAATCCGTGTGGCAGTGCCCTCTGTCTGTGTCCCTCTGCAGGTGCAGCCCATTGAAGAGCAGAGGGGGCTCTGAAGGAGCTGGTGGAGGGGTGTGACCTGCCCTTCCTGCCCACCCCCATGGGTAAAGGGGTGCTGCCTGACGATCACCCCAACTGTGTTGCTGCTGCCCGCTCCAGGTCAGCCTCTCCTTCTCTCAGCTGGCATCATATTCATGTACAGACCATTGACTGTATAAGTAGGACCAAGAATTTCCCTGACCATTTGAACGGACCACGAAACTCCTGAAATCCCTATCTATAACTAGTCTCTCCTGGCCAGGTCATGTCAATGTAAACTGGTGTCAATCAAACAACTACACTACTCCTATAACTAGCCTCTTTTCATTACATTTTGTTTTGTCCCTGCTCTCCTCCTCCTCTCTTCCTATCCTCCTCCTCCTCTCTTCCTATCCTCCTCCTCCTCTCTTCCTCCTCCTCCTCCTCTTCCTATCCTCCTGGTTCTATGGTCTTGGTGGGGACTGCAGAGCTCTGCTCCAGTCTGATGTTGTGGTCCTACTTGGTGCCAGACTCAACTGGATCCTGCACTTTGGCCTTCCCCCCAGGTTTGACACCCAAGTAAAGGTCATCCAGCTAGGTCAAAGGTCACCAGTAGGGTTTCTTTTTTTTCCTTCTTTTTTTCGGATTCCAGATTTTCTGCTTATTCCGTTCTGATTTCTGGAATCTTCCAACAGGGATTTCTGGGAATTTGGGGAAAGTAACTGTAATTTTGCAACCCTAGTCACAGGTCATTTCATAGTGAACTACATTTAATTGTAACCAGGTATAAAGGTATTTGACTCAGTCTATTGGATTTAGTCTATCAATTATATAGCTTCTCTATAAGTCTTTGTGGTCTCTCCAAATAATGTCATGGCTGTCTTAGTGCTGTACAGTACATCTATATTTAAGCAATAAGGCCCGAGGGGGTGGTAGTGTATGGCCAATATACCACGTCTAGGGGCTGTTCTTAAGCACGATGCAACGCAGAGTGCCTCGACGATACAGCCCTTAGCCGTGGTATATTGGCCCTATACCACAAACCCCAGAGGTGCCTTATTGCTATTATAAACTGGTTACCAACGTAATTCGAACAGTCAAAATAAATTTCAAATCAAATCAAATCAAATTTTATTGGCCACATGCGCCGTAATACAACAGGTGCAGACATTACAGTGAAATGCTTACTTACAGCCCTTAACCAACAGTGCATTTATTTTAAACAAAAAAGTAAAAATAAAACAACAACAAAAAAAGTGTTGAGAAAAAAAGAGCAGAAGTAAAATAAAATAACAGTAGGGAGGCTATATATACAGGGGGGTACCGGTGCAGAGTCAATGTGCGGGGGCACCGGCTAGTTGAGGTAGTTGAAGTAATATGTACATGTGGGTAGAGTTAAAGTGACTATGCATAAATAATTAACAGAGTAGCAGCAGCGTAAAAGGATGGGGTGGGGGGGGCAGTGCAAATAGTCCGGGTAGCCATGATTAGCTGTTCAGGAGTCTTAAGGCTTGGGGGTAGAAGCTGTTGAGAAGTCTTTTGGACCTAGACTTGGCACTCCGGTACCGCTTGCCGTGCGGTAGCAGAGAGAACAGTCTATGACTAGGGTGGCTGGAGTCTTTGACAATTTTGAGGGCCTTCCTCTGACACCGCCTGGTATAGAGGTCCTGGATGGCAGGAAACTTGGCCCCAGTGATGTACTGGGCCGTACACACTACCCTCTGTAGTGCCTTGCGGTCGGAGGCCAAGCAGTTGCCATACCAGGCGGTGATGCAACCAGTCAGGATGCTCTCGATGGTGCAGCTGTATAATTTTTTGAGGATCTGAGGACCCATGCCAAATCTTTTCAATCTCCTGAGGGGGAATAGGCTTTGTCGTGCCCTCTTCACGACTGTCTTGGTGTGTTTGGACCATGATAGTTCGTTGGTGATGTGGACACCAAGGAACTTGAAGCTCTCAACCTGTTCCACTACAGCCCCGTCGATGAGAATGGGGGCGTGCTCAGTCCTCTTTTTTTTCCTGTAGTCCACAATCATCTCCTTTGTCTTGGTCACGTTGAGGGAGAGGTTGTTATCCTGGCACAACACGGCCAGGTCTCTGACCTCCTCCCTCAACGTGACCCATGTTATACGGTCAGATATACCACAGCTTTCAGCCAATCAGCATTCAGGGCTCGAGTCACCCGGTTTATAAAAGGGAACGTGTGTGTGTCAGCCTTAGCATTATGTGGTGGTGCCTGGTTATTTCTGTTGTGTTTAGCTTGAGGTTTGGCCACTCCTCCAGCTGCTGTTACATGTGTCACGCACGGCGCTCTTCCTGTCGTGTCGTTGCTGGTATGTTGTAGTAACGTTCCACATACGTTATTTATGTCAAGGTCAATGTCAAGGTTGATCTGTGTGCTGAGGAGATGGGGAACAACGTGCAACCTGCTGCTGCTCTCCTGGGGGACATCAATACTATTGTCAAGCAGGTAACACAACACAGTCCTGGGGGACTGGAGATCCTGGTTTGAATCCAGGCTCTGTCGTAGCCGGCCGCGACCGGGAGACCCATGGGGCGGCGCACAATTGGACCAGCGTCGCCTAGGGTAGTGGAGGGAATGGCCGGCTCAGTTCGTAGAGCATGGTGTTTGCAACGCCAGGGTTGTGGGTTCGATTCCCACGGGGGGTATGAAAAAAAAAGTTACGTATGCACTAACTGTAAGTCGCTCTGGATAAGAGCGTCTGCTAAATGACTTAAACATGTTAAATGTAGAGGGCCCCGTAAACAGTTCCACAAACGTCAGCATGAGTGCGCTGACTGTGGAAGCACTAATCACTGGACCAAAGCTCACTGTCAGATGCACCAGCTGTGCGTCAAGTGCTTTTCTCCGGGCCAAATGAGCTTTGACTGTAGTGAGGCTGGGCAGCGACAGAACCCTGGATGTGGACAGACTGGCAGGTCTCAGGAAAACTAGAAAGCCTCCGTTCTGAGGAGGGCAATGTGGGGCATTCTTATTTTTCCTCCACTGATGATGATATCCAATCTGTTTATTCTTACTTTTGTGAGTCAGTACCCAAGAACAACACAGTCATTTTTCAGAACACAATCAGAATGACAGTTTGTTTTACACCACTGTGCTAGTACAGGATAAAGTTGAGCTGAAGGGGATGTTAGATAGTGGGTCCATGGCTACTACTCTGCGCGCAGATATTGTTCCTCGGTTGAGGGAGGCAGGAGTGGTAGAGGGGAACTTTCTAGCTCCTTCAGACATCATCCTGGTGGGTTGTGGTGGGAACAAACTAGCCCAGTGGGCATGTGTGACTTAAAAATTCAACTTTATGGCTTCTGTTATGTAGTCCCAGTGCTTATTGTTGATGGGCAGGTTGATGAACTCATTGTGGGAACTAATGTGTTGAAGTCTCTGGTTAGACAGTTCAAATCAAATGACAGCTACTGGCGGGTGGCGGGTACACCAGGTTCCTCTAGCCAGTGTGATGTCAAATCTGGAGAGATGGAGAGGAGACTCCATCCCAGATAAAGTGGGCACCATTAAGTTGAAGATAGCAGTAACGCTCCAACCCATGAGTGAGCATCTGGTGTGGGGCCGCCTACCGCCAAAGACAAAACTCTCTGTGGGCAGTACTGTTGTTGTCGAGCCCAGCACGTCTCGTTGTGTGAATCGACACATACTAGTGGGGGAGAGTAGTTACGCCTCTGTGGGGGGATGGATGGCTCCCTGTGAAGATTGTGAATCCAACAACATCGGCAGTTACCCTGAGACGAAATGCTAAAGTGGCGGATGTGTACCCTTGCATTGCATTGGAGTATTTTAATGATGTCAAGCAGCAAGCAGCTCATCAGAATGTGGCAAAGGCTCAATGTGACAGATCACATGGCAGTCTGACAGCTAAGAGTTCAGTTGGTGGCAGTGTAGATAATGGCAACAGTACACTGAGGAATCTTGGACTTCAAGGCCTGTCTGTTGAGGAGTGTCCAGTTTCACAGTTCTGGAAAGATAAACTTGTCAACTTAATTGGGAAGTATGACACAGTGTTCTCTAGACATAGCCTAGATTGTGGCGAGGCAAAGGAGTTCTGCCTTCGCATACGGCTGACTGATGACCGCCCATTTCGATGACCTTATCGTAGGCTGTCTCCAGCTCATTACCAAAAACTCAGGGAAACACTGGATGATATGGAGGAAAAGGAAATCGTCAGAAAATCCAGCAGCGAGTATGCCTCACCATTGGTGCTGGTATGGAAAAAGAATGGGGACTTGCGCCTATGTACTGACTTCAGGTGGTTAAATGCCCGCACAGTAAAGGATGCTCATCCCCTGCCTCATCAGGCTGATGTACTGGCCGCGCTGGGAGGTAATGCCTTCTTCAGCACAATGGATTTGACGTCAGGGTATTACAACGTGCCACTGCATGAAGAGGACAAGAAATACACTGCCTTTTCCTCCCCTTTAGGTCTGCACGAGTACAATCGGTTACCTCAGGGCCTCTGCAACAGCCCGGCTACTTTTATGAGAATGATGCTGACCATCTTTGGTGACCAAAACGTTCTAAGTCTCCTTTGTTACTTGGATGATCTGATGGTTTTTGCTAAGACGGAGGAAGAGAGTCTGCAGAGACTTGAGATGGTTTTTCAGCGGTTGCAGGCGCACAACCTTAAACTGTCTCCGTCTAAGTGGAAGTTTCTGAGGAGGTCTGTAAAGTTTTTGGGCCACATCATTTCTCAGGAGGGTGTAGCCACTGACCCTGCTAAAGTTCAAACCATTTTGAATGTGACTGAGAGTGAAGCTGAGAGTGAAGCTGATGGTGTCACACCGTCTCCTATCAAAATAGGTTATTTCCTTGGTATGGTAGTATACTATTAGCACTACATTGAGAATTGTTCCATGGTTGCTAGGCCATTGTTTCAGCTAACTACAGGTCAGAAGAAGCCTAGGAGAGGCAAGGGTAGGAAGAGGCCTGGTCCCCCTCGCAGGCTCACTGCTGCAGACTGGACTGCCGAATGTCGACTCGCTTTTGAAGCTTTGAAATCAGCACTAGTTGACCAGGCACTGCTGGTTCATCCAGATTTTTCTCAGCCATTTCTACTTTCCGTGGATGCATCTACTAGTGTTTTGGGAGCTGTACTATCACAAGTGCAAGATGGGAAGGACATAGCCAGGCCGATAGCTTTTGCTAGTAAATCTCTTAATCATGCACAATCCAAGTATCCTGCTCACCGGCTGGAATTTCTAGCCATGAAATGGGCCATTCATGATAAATTCAGCCATTGGCTGCGAGGGCATAAGTTTACTGTGTGGACCGACAACGATCCACTCAAATATATTCTTACAAAGCCGAGACGATGCATGCGAGCAGAGATGGGTTGCAAAGCTGGCACCCTTTGAGTGGCGCAGTGGTCTAAGGCACTGCATCGCAGTGCTAGCTGTGCCACTAGAGATTCTGGTTCGAATCCAGGCTCTGTCGTAGCCGGCTGCGACCGGGAGACCCATGGGGCGCCGCACAATTGGCCCAGCGTTGTCCAGGGTAGGGGAGGGAATGGCCGGCAGGGATGTTGCTCAGTTGGTAGAGCATGGCGTTTGCAACGCCAGGGTTGTGGGTTCGATTCCCACGGGGGCCAGTATGAAAAATAAAAATGATGTATGCACTCACTAACTGTAAGTCGCTCTGGATAAGAGCGTCTGCTAAATGACTAAAAATGTAAAATAAAAATGATATCCAGTACATACAGTGGGGAGAACAAGTATTTGATACACTGCCGATTTTGCAGGTTTTCCTACTTACAAAGCATGTAGAGGTCTGTAATTTTTATCATACATACACTTCAACTGTGAGAGACGGAATGTAAAACAAAAATCCAGAAAATCACATTGTATGATTTTTAAGTAATTAATTTGCATTTTATTGCATGACATAAGTATTTGATACATCAGAAAAGCAGAACTTATTATTTGGTACAGAAACCTTTGTTTGCAATTACAGAGATCATACGTTTCCTGTAGGTCTTGACCAGGTTTGCACACACTGCAGCAGGGATTTTGGCCCACTCCTCCATACAGACCTTCTCCAGATCCTTCAGGTTTCGGGGCTGAGATCCCCAAAGCCTACAAGAATTCTGATAGTGAAACTCCACTCAGCTGGGATGGTGCTGTGCCTGATGTTGTTAACTTGGTTGAAGATGCTTTGTCAGTCTGGTCTGTGACAATCTACCAGGATTCTGATCAGTCGTCTGACACTACTAGTGTTGAGTCGGAAATTGAAAGTGTGCTGGCTCCGGATATGCTGATCTGTAGTACTCCCCAACCTGAGGTTAGACCTTTGAGCACGGTTGGTGCTGTCCGTGACATTCCTGCTAGGTTTTTGGGTGAGGGTGTTCGGACTAGACTAGGTAGATTTATTAATCCAGTGAATAGGCTAATCCAAACTATGTCTACACAGGAAATGAAACAATTCTTGGTTTCTCAGTGACGGTAGGATATTGCCTACCTTTTCTTTGTTGTGTGTATGTGGTAATCTAAGTGGGTCTTAGAGTGATTTGTGGGTTTGTCTAATATTTTTGACAATTCATGTAACTTTGTGTGTAGTTCATCAGCATAAAATGTATTTGGCATTTTTTGTATAGGGTTGAATAAGGGATTAGCTACCTCTTATTTTTCCTAATCCTTCACGGGATAGCTTTCCAGCTGATCGACCATTTGTGGGTCTAGAATTAAGGGACTACACTGGGTTACTCTGTCGCCCTGTGGGTGTGGAATGTTTTTTTTCTTTCTTTGCTTTGTTACCTTCGAGGTTATGTGTTTTGTTTTGTGTTTATAATATAGTGTAAAACAGTAGGGGTGAATGTAGTAGTGTGATGTTGTTCCCCTAGATTATGCACCAAGTTGCACACAAGGACAGTTCAACTAGGCCAGGTCAAGAGGGGATGTTAATAAGTTAATAATAATAATAATTCAATGTGGTTTCTTTATTTAATTACAGCTGCATAGCTAATGTAATTTTTTGGTGTACAAACATTTTTATATATCTATATTGTAAATACACCTAATTGTAAAAGTTGTGTATATTTTGGTTTGGTCCATCGCGGGTTATCTGTATTTATGTACCCTCTTATTGTTCTCTTTTGCCTGTCCTTCAACTAGCAAGGTATGTTGTCCTTGGCGCCGTAATTTGTCAATATAAAACTGTGGTAAAGTTACACAAAGTGCTGTTACGCAACTATAGGTTTTGTTACAATGTGGACAATATAAAGATTTATGTTAACAACTTTCACCAAGCTCGCTAATTTGGGTACCTATTGTAACTCGGGAGTATTTGGGTCAGTGTTTGAGTGAGTTTCTATGTGCTCACGCAGGTGCCCGAGAGCTGTGGCTGCACCAAGGGCTAACCTATTGTGTGTTGTCTCTTCGTGTACAGGTATGTCATTTATTTTGTCAGAATTATGTTGTATATCATTTTACTTGTATTGTATAGTGTGTTGTTAGGCACTGAATGTGTTTATGCAGCACCTGTTCTCTTTGCCTGACCTTCAACTAGCAAGGTGCCCGAGAGCTGTGGCTGCACCAAGGGCTAACATCATTTTTTTGTCTCTTCGTGTGCAGGTCGAATAAAAATTATCCAACCATCAGAATTCCAGTTGTGGCAGTGTCCTAATTAAAAGTACACAACGCAGAACGAACCACGCTGCATATGCATAATGATGTAGTAAACAACATCGCTCTGCGTGGGAACTTTTGGTGGGGGGGAAGTAGACTTTATAAGTCTCCATGGTGGGTATGTTATGATTTAACTGGATAGAACCCAAATGCAGACAAGTACACCAAGCCAGAGAAGTTTTAACAGGTTTATTATAATGTTCAATAGTCCAGGTTTCCAATAAATGGGGAAGAGCAAGTCCAGGTTACAGGGAGGGTACAGATCCAGGTCAGGGCAGGTGTGGTACCGTAATGTCCTAGTGTCCGTGGTGAGTCCAAAGGAGAGGCCCGATAGTGGAGAGCAGGATGGTGGTGGCAGGAGTGAAGCGGAGGCAGGAGTCAGGTTCCAAATATCTGTGGCACAGGAGAAAAGTAAATAAACAGTCCAAAAAACACAAGAGCGAAAACAGACAGGTTGAGTCGGCAGCGAGACTAACATGGTTGTCTTGACTATGATCTGACGATGAGTGGAAAGTTTGACCGGGTCTTAAAGGCTGAGGTGATTATGGTGAATGAGCTGCAGCTGGAACCCTGACTCCCGCACACCAGACTTCACTCCTGCAATCAAGGACAGACAGAGGGGGAGGAGGAGAGCAGAGAGAGAGCTACCTAGCAGCAGTAGGCCTAACAGTACCCCCCTCTACGGACGCCACCTGGCGGCCGACAGGGTTTATCAGGATGTAACCTATGAAACTCACGAACCAGAGCAGGATCCACAATGAAGCTCCTGGGCACCCAGGAACGTTCCTCAGGACCATAACCCTCCCAATCCACCAGGTACTGGAAACCACGACCCGGCGGCGAACATCCAGAAGTCGCCGGACAGTGTAGACCGGACCCCCACCCACGATCTTGGGCGGAGGAGGGGGACAAGAGGGCGGGCACAAAGGGCTAACCGACACAGGCTTAATCTGGGAAACATGAAAGGTGGAATGAACCCGTAGGGAGGCAGGAAGCTGTAGCTTAACCGCGCAGGGGTTAACAATAGACAGTATCTTGAACGGTCCTATAAAACGAGGCGCCATCTTCTTCGACTCCACCTTCAATGGAAGGTCCCGTGACTTCAGCCATACCTCTTGACCAGGAGAGTAACCGGGAGCCTGGGACCAGTGACGGTTGGCTTGCCTCTGCATGTACGCCGAAGCTCGGGACAGAGCTACCCTGGCCTTCCTCCAGACCTTGCAGCAGCGGCGCATGTGGGACTGCACCGAGGGTACCGCAAGTTCCCTCTCTTGGGAAGGGAACAGGGGAGGTTGATAACCCAGAGCACACAGAAAGGAGACAAACCAGAGGAAGCGTTAGTCAAGGTGTTATGAGCATATTCCACCCAGGGGAGCATGGAGCTCCATGACCCAGGGTAAGACCCAGTGACACAGCGAAGTGCGGTCTCCATCTCCTGGTTCGCTCTCTCGGCTTGCCCGTTGGTCTGGGGGTGATATCCAGAGGACAGGCTGGATGTAATGCCCAAAGCTTTACAGAAAGCTTTCCACACCTGGGAGACAAACTGGGGACCCCTGTCAGAGACAATATCCGTGGGTAGACCATGAGAGCGGAACACATGTTCAACCAAAATATCAGCCGTCTCTCTGGCAGTGGGCAGTTTAGGTAGGGCCAAAAAATGAGCGAACTTAGAAAAAACGATCAATCACCGTAAGAATGACAGTCTTACCAGATGAGGGGGGAAGTCCAGTGACAAAATCCATAGCGATATGCGACCAGGGCCGGCTGGGTATAGGTAGAGGTCGTAGATGACCAGCGCTGGCCTGGGTGGAGTTTTTACTTCGTGCACATACCGTACAAGCAGCAATGAAGGCTCGAGTGTCCGCCTCCATCGTGGCCCACCAGAACTTCCGTCGCACAAAGTCAAGGGTCCGCGAAACTCCAGGGTGACAGGTAAGGGGAGACGAGTGAGCCCACTGAAGTACCTGGGAGCGAGCAGACTCAGGGACAAACATCCGGTTAGGAGGACCCTCCCAGGGTCAGCTTGATGATGTTGAGCCTGTCTAACAATCCCTCGATGTCACATGTGATGACTGCAATACTGCAGGTAGGAGGCAAAATGGGTTCAGGGTTACTACCAGTATCAACAGCCGAATGAACACGAGACAGGGCGTCAGGCTTGACGTTGCGTGACCCAGGACGGTAAGACAGAGAAAAATTGAATCTCCCAAAAAATAGTGCCCACCTGGCTTGACGGGGTTGAGCTGCTTCGCTGACTGGAGGTAAGCCAGATTCTTATGATCCGTCCAAACGATGAAGGGTTGTTCCGCCCCTCCAACCAATGTCGCCACTCCTCGAGAGCCAGCTTAACGGCGAGCAGTTCACGATTTCCAACATCATAATTCCTCTCTGCCTGAGAAAGTTTCCTTGAGAGAAAAGCACAGGGATGCAGTTTGTTATCTTCAGGAGAACGTTGTGACAACACTGCACCTACCCCAGTGTCGGATGCATCCACCTCCACGACAAACTGGCGGTCGGGGTCCGGCTGCATCAGAATGGGAGCCGAGGCGAAGCGATGTTTCCAGTTCTTCGAACGCTGATTCGGCCCCCTTCATTCCAAGCGAACGGTCGTGAGATGGAGGTGAGAGCGGTGAGTGGCGCGCAATGCGGCTGTAGTCCTTGATGAACCTCCTATAGAAGTTCGCAAACCCCAGGAATCGTTGAAGTTGTTTGCGGGTAGAGGGAGCTGGCCAGTCCGTGACAGCAGAGATCTTAGCTGGGTCCATCCGCAGCTCCCCTGAGCTATGATGTAACCCAAAAAAGAGGTCTCAGACACATGAAATTCACATTTCTCCATCTTCACAAACAGTTTGTTCTCCAACAACCTTTGCAACACCTGGCGCACATGCAGTTCATGTTCCTGGGAGGACTCTGAGAAAATCAAGATATCATCCAGATAGACAAAAAACAAACCCGATTCAACATGTCCCGAAGGACATCATTGACTAGTGCCTGAAAAACAGCAGGGGCATTAGACAACCCAAAAGGCATAACCCGATACTCAAAATGTCCCAAGGGTGTGTTGAAGGCAGTCTTCCATTCATCACCCTTACGAATGCGCACCAGGTGATACGCATTTCGTAGATCCAGTTTCGTAAAGATGGTAGCACCATGAAGGAGGGGAAAAGCAGAATTAATCAAAGGCAGAGAATACTTGTTCTTAATGGTGATGTTGTTAAGTCCACGGTAATCAATACAGGGTCTGAGGGTCTTATCCTTCTTAGCAACAAAAAGAATCCCGCTCCTACAGGTGACGAGGAAGGACGCATAATACCTGCCGCCAAGGAGTCCCGAATGAGTTCTCCATAGCCTCCGTCTCCGGCCGGGAGAGATTGTACAGGCGACTGCTAGGGAGCGGGGCTCCTGGCTGGAGGTCAATGGCGCAGTCGTAAGGGCCGGTGAGGAGGAAGAGAAGTAGCTCTGTGTTTGCAGAAAACGGATGCCAGGTCATGATACACGTCAGGAACAGCAGAAAGATCCATGGACTCCAGTGGAGGTTGAGGCACAGTACTGGCAGGAGTCTGAGCAGAACACAAACAATTCACATGACAAAATGTGCTCCATGAAACAATGCTACCTGTCACCCAATCAATGTGTGGATTGTGTTTTATGAGCCAGGGGATACCAAGGACCAGGGGAGTCTGTGGGCAGTCGATAATATGGAATTGAATGTTCTCCTGATGATTTCCCGACACTCTAAGACAAACAGGAACAGTCTGATGGGTAATGCGGGTCAACAATTGTCCATTTAGACCCTTAGCCTGCAGCGGACAGTCCATAGGAACAGTCTCCCAAATCCATTTGTTGAGCCCACTCTCTATCCAAAAAGCTTCGTCGGCACCAGAGTCAATCAGCGCACTAACAGAGAAATTCTGGGACTGCCACTGGAGGGATGCCTGGAGCAGAATGCGGGGAGAAGAGGAAGAATCCGCTGCTCGGCTCACCAAAACTTCTCCCATAAATGATGAGCCGGCCCTTTTCCCGGACGAACTGGGCAGGAAGGAACGAAATGACCAGCTTCTCCACAATACAGGCAGACCCGAGCCTGAATACGACGTGCACGCTCCTCTGAGGACAACCGTGCACGACTCCACCTCCATGGCTTCGGGTTCAGTGCTCCTCGTATCGACTCGGGAAGACACGGCTCTCTCCGTAGGGACGATGCAGGAGGAGTTTGTTGATGACAGACAGGTTGCTTGGAACTAACACTCCTCTCCCGGCGGCGCTCCCGAATCCGATTATCCAACCTGATAGTGAGTGAAATAAGATTATCCAGCGTAGGCGATTCATCATATGACACCAATTCATCTTTTAAAGTCTCAGACAAAGCATTGATGAACACTCCTTGTAATGCCTCGTCATTCCAACCACTCACTGCTGCTAAAGTCCGAAACTCCACTGCCATCTCCGCCACACTACGAGCCCCCTGCCGAAGAGAAAACAACTGTTTCGCAGCCTCCTTGCCTCGTACGGGGTGGTCAAAAACCTTCCTCATCTCCGTGGTGAAGGCCACGTAAGCGTTGCAATGTCCGACTGACTCTCCCAGACCGCGGATCCCCAGGCACGAGCGGAACCGCTAGTAGAGTTGATAAGGTAGGCAATACGGGCTCTTTCTGAGGCGTAGGTGAGGGGCTGTTGTTCAAACACTAACGAGCATTGAGTCAAAAAATCGCCACAGGTTCCCATGTTCCCGTCATAGCGCTCTGGAGCAGGAACAAAAGGCTCTCTGATCTGGGCTGAAGGGGTAGTAAGGGCAGACACTTGATTGGTGAGTAATTGAACCTGATTAAGCAGCACCTGACTGTCCTCAGCAATCGTCTTAAACAGGGTATCATGTTGGCCAAGTAGAATGCCCTGATTGGCTATGGCAGTCCAAATTTGAGTGCACTCTGGGGTGGTATCCGAGCTACTGTCTGCTGGGTTCATCGTTTGGTCAGATCATACTGTTATGATTTAACTGGATAGAACCCAAATGCAGACAAGTACACCAAGCCAGAGAAGTTTTAACAGGTTTATTATAATGTTCAATAGTCCAGGTTTCCAATAAATGGGGAAGAGCAAGTCCAGGTTACAGGGAGGGTACAGATCCAGGTCAGGGCAGGTGTGGTACCGTAATGTCCTAGTGTCCGTGGTGAGTCCAAAGGAGAGGCCCGATAGTGGAGAGCAGGATGGTGGTGGCAGGAGTGAAGCGGAGGCAGGAGTCAGGTTCCAAATATCTGTGGCACAGGAGAAAAAGTAAATAAACAGTCCAAAAAAACACAAGAGCGAAAACAGACAGGTTGAGTCGGCAGCGAGACTAACATGGTTGTCTTGACTATGATCTGACGATGAGTGGAAAGTTTGACCGGGTCTTAAAGGCTGAGGTGATTATGGTGAATGAGCTGCAGCTGGAACCCTGACTCCCGCACACCAGACTTCACTCCTGCAATCAAGGACAGACAGAGGGGAGGAGGAGAGCAGAGAGAGAGCTACCTAGCAGCAGTAGGCCTAACAGGGTAAAGACCATCACTTCGTTGTCTTGTTGGGAATAGTAATAATTTGTGACAGTACGCATTGTATTAGTCTAACGGTTGTTTTTAATTTAGTTTCTCACATTAAACAGACATTTGAGAAGGATTTGAGAAGCGAATTGCTTGCAGTTGTACCTATGACACACAGACACACTAAAGCTGTACAGTGTAGTTAGAAAAGTCAATTTACATTATTTGCAGATGTGTTCCCTTTTATTTACAAATCGAAAAATGTAACATTTGAAATGAATGTGGCAGAACAGTTAAGCATAGAGTTCCTGTGGGAGTCTTCTCCTTCAGTCTTTTGCCTCCTATGCCTCGTTTCCTATTAGATGGGGATTTTCCCAATGCCAAGTTCACCTGAGACAGCCGCTATCCAGTGTCATGTGTTGCTGAATTACAGATCTCGCTATCCCAATGTCGCTGCTGTCCATGGTCTGAAATATCCAATCTCGGCTATTTGCATACATAGGACCATCCACACTTGACACCACACACACAAGTTAATGCTAATATCACACACACTTTTGAACATTGCACAACCTGCAACAAGACACTGAAACAGCACTTAATTTCAAGTTTGTTTGTTTCTGAATAAAGATGCGAAGAATGAAATCAATGTGTGGAAGGAGATTGGACAATGTATAGGCATTCCCTATAGCTATATTTGACTGGAGCATGATCAGATTGCTTTGTTTCAGCCAGAATGGAAATTTGGTCTGAGAAACTATGCCCATTATAGCATGACTATTTCAGACAGAATTCACTTAATATTGTCTGTAAAAATATAAATAAGGCAATGTTTATATGACCCCCTTTCAAACATTCACATATTTATCATTTTCTTGCAGATATACAGTACATTCAGAAAGTATTCATACCCCTTAACTTATTCCACATGTTGTTTTCTTACAGCCTGAATTCAAAATGGATTCAATTATAATATTTTCTCTCACGCAGCTACATACAATACCCCATAATGACAAAGTGAAAACACGTTTTTGAAATTTTTGCAAATGTATTGGAAATGAAATACAGAAATATCTCATTTATATAAGTATTCACACCCCCTGAGTCGATTAAAGCTGTGTCTTTCTGGGTAAGTCTCCAAGAGCTTTGCACAACTGGATTGTAAAATATATGCAATATACATTATATAGACAGCCATTTTTTTTTTGCCATAAGTTTTCAAGCCAAATTAAGTCAAAACTGTAACTAAGCCACTCAGGAACATTCAATGTCATCTTGGTAAGCAACTCCAGTGAATATTTGGCCTTGTGTTTTAGGTTATTGTCCTGCTGAAGAGGGAATTTGTCTCCCAGTGTCTGTTGGAAAGCAGACTGAACCAGGTTTTCCTCTAGGTTTCTGACTGTACTTAGCTCTATTCTGTTTCTTTTTATCCTAAAAAAGTCTCTAGTCCTTGCCAATGACATGCATACCCATAACATGATGCAGCCACCACCATGCTTGGAAATATGAAGAGTGGTACTCAGTGATGTGTTGTGTTGGATTTGCCCCAAACATTACACTTTGTATTCAGGACATAAAGTTAATTTCTTTGCCACATTATTTGCAGTTTTACTTTAGTGCCTTATTGCAAACACAATGCATGTAAGGTTTCCTTCTTTTACATTTACATTTTAGTCATTTAGCAGACGCTCTTATCCAGAGCGACTTACAGTTAGTGAGTGCATACTCTGTCAATTAGGTTAGTATTGTGGAGTAACTACAATGTTGATGATTCATCCTCAGTTTTCTCCTATCAAAGCCATTAAACTTTCTAACTGTTTTAAAGCCACCATTGGCCTCATGGTGAAATCCCTGATAGTTTTCCTTCCTCTCCTGCAGCTGAGTTAGGAAGGACGCCTGTATTTTTGTAGTGACTGGGTGTATTAATACACCATCCAAAGCGTAATTAATACCTTCACCATGCTCAAAGGAATATTCAATGTCTGCTTTAATTGTACCCATCTACCAAAAGGTGCCCTACTTTGCGAGGCATTGGAAAACCTCCCTGGTCTTTGTGGTTGAATCTATGTTTCAAATTCACTGCTGGACTGAGGGACCTTATAGATAATTGTATGTGTGGGGTACAGAGATTATGTAGTCATTTGAAAATCACTATTATTGCACACATAGTGAGTCCATCTAACTGATTATGTGACTTGTTAAGCACATTTTTACTCCTGAGATTATTTAGGCTTGCCATAACAAAGGGGGTTGAAAACTAATTGATTAGATTACTAGATACTAGACTCTGTCAATATGTTTTTGGAAGTGGCTCTGCATTTCTTGCATACACATCATATTTATGTAAGGATTATGACGACCTTCTAAAAGGACAAAGCTGTTTATGTGTGTTCCCTTGTCTCCACTGTCACCACATCCCCTCGATGTGTGCAAACAGAGCATCTATATCAGGGATGGGCAACTCCAGTCCTGGGACCTGATTGGTGTTACACTTGTTCCCCAGCCCCAGCTAACACATTTGACTCTAATAATCAATTACTCATGGGCTTCAGTTTAGAATGCAATAAGTTTAATCAGCTGTGTTTGCTAGGGATGGGAAAAAGTGTGACACCACTCCGACCCCCAAGGACTGGAATTGTCCATGCCTGATCTATATGGTAGGACCAGTACCAGATTAATATGGAGGCGAAAGAAACGCACACCTATTTAGGCGAGGTGCTGGCTATCGGAGTAGAACACTTGAAAAAGAAAAGGAGAGCCGCACACTCTAGGAGCTCAGATGCAATAATTTAATAACTTAATAACCAACGTCAGGATACCCTGATGAAGACAGCTTGTCTGTCGAAACTTTGGTTATTAGGTTATTAAATTATTGCATCTGAGCTCCTAGAGTGTGCGGAAAAAAGTGTGACACCACTCCGGCCCCCAAGGACAGGAATTGTCCATCCCTGATCTATATGGTAGGAACTGTACCAGACCTGAATGAATGTGTCTGTTTTGAATATTCACGGAGACAGAATGATGTGGTTGATAGCAGAGACGTCATGCCCAAAGGGGGCACAGGGTCACCTGCCCCCCTCAGATTTGTGATGTTTAAATTTGTCTTGTTATTTTTTTCTCTGTCATACTACTAACCATGAAGTTGGCTTTAGCTAGCCCAGATAGGATCCCATTCTCCCAACCTAATAACTACACTGAACAAAAATATTAACGCAATATGTAAAGTGTTGGTCCCATGTTTCATGAGCTGAAATAAAAGCGTGAAATATTTTGTTCGCACAAAAAGCTTATTTTTCTCAAATTGTGTGCACAAATTTGTTTTCATCCCTGTAAGCGAGCATTTCTCCTTTGCCAAGATAATCCATCCACCTGACAAATATGGCATATCAAGAAGCTGATTAAACAGCATGATAATTACACAGGTGCAGCTTGTGCTGAGGATAATAAAATGCCACTCTAAAATGTGCAGTTTTGTCACACAACACAATGCACAGATGTTTCAAGTTTTGAGGCAGCGTGCAATTGGCTTACGGACTGCAGGAATGTCCACCAGAGCTGTTAACAGATATGTTTATGTTAATTTCTCAACCATAAGCCAAGGCGGCTTTAGAGAATTTGGCAGTACTTCTAACTGGCCTCACGACTTCAGACCACTTGTAAAGCAGCGTATGGGCGAGCTGTTGGCTGATGTCAACATTGCGAATGCTCCATGGTGGCAGTGGGGTTATGGTATGGGCAGGCATAAGCTACAGACAATGAACACAATTGCATTTATCGATGACAATTTGAATGCACAGATATACCGTGGGATAGTGTACGTGCACAAAGTGAATTTGTAACATGTATATCATTCTTACTTGTTGTTCTTTATATTTACTACCATTGCCTATTGTAAGTTGCCTCTCTGTGTTTTACTGTGTTGTGTAATACTCCGCAGGTAGCATTATGCCATTAATACAGCCCTTCCTTTGTTAATAGCGTTGTTGCTCTACTTGTGCTATCAGTTATTGTGCATCTTCATTACCCCTGTTATCTGTCCATTACAGGACCACTATCATTCCACTACCTTTCCATGTCCATTTCATCCGTGTGTGTCAATAAAGTATCCTTGAATGTAACTCTGAGGTTGCCTTATTCCCCTCTTACCGGGGGAGGTGAAAGCGCAACCTGGTCTCAGAACATTTCGTATTATTCTGTATGTACAAAGCTGTGATCAAGGCAAAGGGTGGCTACTTTGAAGAATCTCAAATCTGAAATATATTTTGATATGTGTAACACATTTTGGGTTACTACATGATGCCATATGTGTTATTTAATAGTTTTGATGTCTTCACTATTATTCTACAATGTAGAAAATACACAAGACACAGAGGAGGAGAAACTATCCAACACCCTGGGAGAGAGAACGAGTGACCTCAGTCGAACTCACAGCCAGAAAGATGGGTTAGATACAGGAGAGGAGGAGGTTACCCCGGATGCCATCACCCCTGCTCCTGTGAACAAGGAATGAGAGGGGAAGCCTTCTAATCAGGCCAACGGGCAGGCGGAGCGAGAGGTCATAGTGATAGTGATTCACACCCAGAGAGAGACAGACAACCCATACAACCTCTTGGCTGAGATTAACCACACAGAGGTAGAGGCAGAGGGCCTTCAGGGCAAGCCAGTCAGCCTGCCTGCTCTGATCCTCAAGTCAATTGTATTTAAATTCATATTCATTAAAGATTTTTAGTCAAGACTTGAAAAGTGCCATTTATTTCAAATGATAATTATTCAGTGTCTGCAACCCTCAAGAACCAGGGTGAGTCTGGGTCCCCCTTTAACTGGGCAAACACAACTTGCATATTGTCATAGACTAGGCCGAAACGTTAATCTTTTAACCTTGCTTAAATAAAACAATGCATTTTTAATAGTGAGCAAGAGTTTTCTATGATGATTAAAGTTTTTTTGTCGCGCCCTCCACTTTTTTGTCAAATAATACATCTAAAAAAAATGTAATAAGTGTCAGCTTCCTGCCTCCTGTTTGTCTCCGGGCCTCTAGAGGTCATCTGTGTTCCCCTCTGCCTTAGTTCTTCCTCGTGTGTCCTAATTAGCTTGATCCAGGTCACCTGTGCCTTGTTTCCCCTTGTGTATTTTAGCTGTGTGTTTTCCCCTTGTTTCTCACTTGGTTATTGAGTCCTGGCTATGTGTCTCCTGCTTTGTTCCACCGTGTCTTTCCAAGTAAGGTTTTCTAAGTTATCTTTAGTTTGTTTTTCTCCCCTCGTGGAGTTATTTTGTTTTGCCTCCTGTTTTGTTAACATACCTCTTTCTGAGAAGAACTTTTGTTGGACTATTTGTGAATGGCGAAGAACCTTTGTTTTTACATTAAATCTACTGGCCTGGAGTATTGCCTTGGGTGTTTCATTTGGGTCCTACTACACCTCCTCTGTGGCTAAGGGGTATTACCCCAGCTCTCCACATCTGAGACCGGAGTTCTAGCACGGCTTGTGACAGAATAACCAAGTCAATCATGGACCCAGAAACACTCAGTTCCCAGGACCTGTTGGCGGTGATCACTCGACATGAGGCTTCTTTCCAGCGCCATGAAGCCGTTCTCAGCCGACAAGAGGAGCTGATGGCTAGACATTCTCAACTCCTGGCCGAAATGATGAGTTCCCTTCACCAGCTCTTTGAACGCCTCCTTGGTCCTCTCCCTTCCCCAGGTCACCTCCCAGTGACGACAGGCCTTCTCGGTTGGCGGAGCCCCGACTACCACCTCCCAAGCCCTTTTCTGGGGATCCAAGCTCTTGCCAGGGTTTCCTCACCCAATGCTCCCTCACCTTCGAGCTCCAATCCTCAAGTTTTCCCACAGACCGTTCCAAGATTGCCTACATCATTACCCTTCTTTCAGACAAGGCGCTCGCCTGGGCCTCTGCGGTGTGGCAGTCCCAGGAGGCCTGTTGTGATTCCCACGCTGCATTTGTAGAAGAGTTCAAGCGGGTGTTCGATCATCCTGTCAGTGGGCGGGAGGCTTCCAAGCGCCTACTGTCTCTCCGTCAGGGCTCGAAGCACGGCAGATTTCGCCATTGATTTTCGGACCATAGCAGCAAGGAGCGGATGGAATGATGAAGCGCTGAGGGTCTGCTTTCAGGGAGGGTTATCTGAGCCCCTTCAAGATGAGTTAGCCACCCGAGAACCAGCTGGAGATCTCGAGTCCCTCATAGCCTTGGCCATCCGCCTGGACAATCGTCTAAGAGAGCGGAGAACGGCTCGCCGCCAGGTGTCTCAGTCCCAAGTTCCTCGGAGCAGCTCTGTTTCTCCTGTTTGGACTCCGTCATGCAGAGCTTCCCGGCTCCTGAACTGCTCCAGGATTCCCGGAGAGCATGCAGTTAGGCCGTTCCAGGCTTTCTCCCAATGAAAGGGAACGTCGCATGAGGGAGCGTCGGTGCCTCTCACTGCGGGGTTGCCGGCCACTTCCGATCCACTTGCCCCGAGCTTCGGAAACGCCAGTCCCCGCCCAGCTACAGGAGGGCTGTGATGGGGAGAATTAGAGCTCCTCCTACTAACGCTGTCCTGGCTATTCCAGCCACTCTGTCCCTGGGAGGGCCACCAGCATCGGGTCCAGGCTATGATCGATTCCGGTGCCGCAGGTGATTTCCTGGATGTAACCTTGGCTAAGGAACTTAAGATCCCCTACCCAACTACTTCCTCATCCCCAGGCAGTTACAGCCTTAGATGGCAGACCTCTGGAACCAGGAAAGGTTACAGAGGCGACTCAGTCCCTGCGACTTACCATCTCTCAACACCAGCAGGAGGAAACCTTCTATCTCATTGACTCTCCCGAGTATCCTATTATCCTGGGTCACCCTTGGCTATGCAGACATAATCCCCAGATCGACTGGCCTACTGGCACCATTCTAAGCTGGGGTCCCACGTCGCCAACTCACCTGCATGCTTCAGAGTCCCTCAGCCCCTAGTACCCAGTTTCAAGAGTCTGTTGACGTCTCCTAGTCCCCAGTGTTTACCATCGGTTCAAGGCTGTGTTCAGCAAGGCCCGGGCTACTTCCTTACCGCCTCATCGCACGTATGACTGTGCCATTGATCTACTCCTGGGTGCTGCCCTCCTAGAGGTCAGATCTTTTCCTTGTCCTCCCCGAGCACGCAGCTATGGACACCTACATTAAGGAGTCCTTGGCAGCCGGCCTCATCCATGCCTCTACTTCCCGGCTGGGGCGGGCTTCTTTTTTTGTTGAAAAGAAGGGACGGGGGTCTTAGGCCTTGTATTGATTACCGGGACTCAACAAGATCACGGTTCGAATCGATATCCTCTTCCTCTCATGGCCACTGCTTTTGAGCTGCTTCAAGGGGCTTCCATTTTTTCTAAACTGGATCTCCGCCAATGCTTACCATCTCGTGCGGATCCGGCAAGGTGACGAATGGAAGACGGCGTTCAACACGCCCACGGGGCACTATGAATATCGGGTGATGCCGTTCGGGCTCACCAATGCCCCCGCAGTATTCCAAGCCCTGATTAATGATGTTCTCCGGGATATGCTTAATCTGTTCGTCTTCGTGTACCTGGACGATATCCTCATCTTCTCGAGGTCACTGAAGGAGCATGAGGGGCATGTTAGCCGGGTTCTCCAGAGGCTCCTTGACAATCACCTCTATGTTAAACCTGAGAAGTGTGAATTTCATGTTTCTCAGACTCAGTTTCTCGGGTTTATTGTCACGCCCGGGCACCTAGAGATGGATCCCAAGAAGGTTGAAGCGGTCCGCAGCTGGCCCACACCTGCCACGGTCAAGGAGGTTCAACGGTTCATTGGCTTTTTCTAACTTCTATCGGAAGTTCATCAAGAATTTCAGCTCAGTGGTAGCCTCCTTGACGACGCTTACCAAGGGAGGAGGGACCAAGGTTCACTGGGGTCCGGAAGCAGCAGGGGCCTTCGAGGATCTCAAGCGCCGCTTCACGTCTGCTCCGATTCTGGTGACTCCTGACCCAGAAAGACCTTTCGTGGTGGAGGTGGACGCCTCAGAGGTGGGGGGTGGGAGCCGTCCTGTCACAGAGGGGTGAGGATGGGAGATTACACCCTTGTGCCTTCATGTCTCGCCGCCTGTCTGAGGCCGAGCGCAACTACCACGTGGGGGATCTAGAGTTGCTTGCAGTAAAACTGCCCTTGGAAGAGTGGCGCCATTGGCTTGAGGGGGCTCAGCACCCGTTCCAGGTTCTCACAGACCACAAGAACCTGGAATATCTCCAACAGGCTAAGCGGATGAACCCTCGGCAAGCACGATGGTCCCTTTTCTTTAATCGATTCCAGTTCCTCCTGTCTTACCGACCTGGCACCAAGAACGTCAAGCCGGATGCCCTGTCTCGAGCCTATTCTCCCGAGGTACAAGAGAAGCCCTTGGCATCGATTATTCCGAGGTCTAGGATCGTCGCACCTCTTCAGTGGGAACTAGAAAGAGGGTACGAGAAGCCCTTGTCCATGAGCCCGATCCAGGCGGTGGTCCTGCCGGTCGCCTGTACGTTCCTCTCTCTGTTCGGGCCCGCGTCTTGCAGTGGGGTCATGAGTCGCCCTTGACATGCCATCCAGGCAGTGCTCGCACACTGGAATTCCTCCGACGGCGGTTTTGGTGGCCGTCCATCAAGAAGGACGTGCAGGTCTATGTTGAGGCCTGCCCGGTGTGCAACCAGGGAAAGTCGACGCGCCAGCGACCCCAGGGACTGCTCCATCCCTTACCTATTCCTCGAAGGCCATGGTCACACCTTTCTCTGGACTTTGTTACGGGACTTCCTCCATCCCAGGGCAACACCGTCATCCTAGTGATCGTTGACCGGTTCTCTAAGGCTGCCCGGTTTATTCCCCTGCCCAAGCTGCCCTCGGCTAAGGAGACTGCTGAGGACCTCATGAACCATGTCTTCCGGATATTTGGCATTCCCCTGGACGTGGTCTCTGACCGAGGTCCCCAATTCTCGTCCCGGTTTTGGGGGGCCTTCTGCAGGCTTATTGGGGCCACAGCCAGCCTATCGTCAGGGTTCCATCCAGAGTCTAATGGCCAAACGGAACGGATTAATCAGGATCTGGAGACCACCCTGCGGTGTATGGCGGCCAGTAATCCCACGTCTTGGGCCACCTATATCATTTGGGCTGAATATGCCCACAACACCCTCCAGTCTTCAGCCACCGGATTGTCCCCCTTCGAATGCCAGTTCGGTTACAACCCTCCATTATTTCCAGAGGAAGAGGCGCAAGTTGGTGTTCCCTCGGCCCAGCGCTTTGTCCAACGCTGTAGGCGGACCTGGAAGAAGGCCAGGTGTATCCTCCTTCGGACCTCCCAGAGATACCAAAGTCAGGCTAATCGACACCGCCGGACGGCCCTAGTTTCGAGCTGGTCAGAGAGTTTGGTTGGCCACTAAGAACCTGCCCCTCCGGGTCGAATCCAAGAAGCTTTCCCAGAGATACATCGGCCCTTTCCGCATTGCTAGAAAGGTTAACCCTGTTTCGTATCGTTTGGTTCTGCCTCGCTCCCTTAGAGTTAACCCCACTTTCCATGTTTCACTCCCTTAAACCTGTCTTGTCTTCTCCTTTTGCCCCCCCACGCAGACCCCCGCCACCTCCCAGGATCATTGACGGCCAGCCAGCCTACACAGTCCGCCGGATACTGGACTCCCAGAGGGTCCAGAACTCTCTGCAGTATCTGGTGGACTGGGAGGGCTACGGGCCAGAGGAGCGCTCCTGGGTTCCAGCCAGGGACATCCTGGACCCAGGTTTGATCCGAGATTTTCGCACCCTGGGGCCGGGTGTTCTGGAAGGAACGTCAGGAGTCGTTCCTAGAGGAGGGGGTCCTGTCAGCTTCCTGCCTCCTGTTTGTCTCCGGGCCTCTAGAGGTCATCTGTGTTCCCCTCTGCCTTAGTTCTTCCTCGTGTGTCCTAATTAGCTTGATCCAGGTCACCTGTGCCTTGTTTCCCCTTGTGTATTTTAGCTGTGTGTTTTCCCCTTGTTTCTCACTTGGTTATTGAGTCCTGGCTATGTGTCTCCTGCTTTGTTCCACCGTGTCTTTCCAAGTAAGGTTTTCTAAGTTATCTTTAGTTTGTTTTTCTCCCCTCGTGGAGTTATTTTGTTTTGCCTCCTGTTTTGTTAACATACCTCTTTCTGAGAAGAACTTTTGTTGGACTATTTGTGAATGGCGAAGAACCTTTGTTTTTACATTAAATCTACTGGCCTGGAGTATTGCCTTGGGTGTTTCATTTGGGTCCTACTACACCTCCTCTGTGGCTAAGGGGTATTACCCCCAGCTCTCCACATCTGAGACCGGAGTTCTAGCACGGCTTGTGACAATAAGTTAATTATTAAAAGCATTAAAATTGGGATTGGGATGTTTC
>NW_025536179.1:0-66733 GCF_020615455.1 Coregonus clupeaformis
TAGCAGAGCCAAGACTAGAGAGTGACCTAACATAAGTATACTGTAGTAGAGCAAGACTAGAGTAGTGACTAACATACTACTGTAGAAGAGCCAAGACTAGAGTAGCTGACTAACATATATGTATAAACTGAGCAGAGCCAAGACTAGAGAAGCTGACTAACATACTGTATAATGTGATGTGAGAGCCAAGACTAGAGTATAGCTGACTAACATACTGTATACTGTAGTAGAGCCAAGACTAGAGAAGCTGACTAACATACTGTATACTGTGTATATCAGAGCCAACACTAGAGTAGCTGACTAACATATTGTATATCAGAGCCAAGACTAGAGTAGCTGAACTAACATAATGTATACACTGTAAGTTCAAGACTAGAGAGCTGACTAACATACTGTATACCGTAGGTAGTTATTTCAAGACTAGAGTAGCTTGACTAACATACTGTATACTGTATATCAGAGCCAAGACTAGAGTAGCTGACTAACATACTGTATACTGTAGCAGAGCCAAGACTAGAGTAGCTGACTAACATACTGTATATGTAGCAGAGCCAAGACTAGGGTAGCTGACTAACATACTGTACTTTAGTGAGAGCCTAGACTAGAGTAGCTGACTAACATAATGTGTATACTGTAGCAGAGCCAAGACTAGGGTAGCAGAATAACATACTGTATACTTTAGCAGAGCCAAGACTAGAGTAGCTGACTAACATACTGTAACAGAGCCAAGACTAGGGTAGCTGACTAACATACTGTATACTTTAGCAGAGAAGACTAGAGAAGCTGACTAACATACTGTATAGCCAGAGCCAAGACTAGAGTAGCTGACTAACATAAGTAGTACTTAGCAGACAAGACTAGAGTAGTTGACTAACATGCAGAAGAGCCAAGACTAGAGTAGCTGACTAACATACTGTAGAAGAGCCAAGACTAGAGAGTAGCTGACTAACATACTGTATACTGTAGAAGAGCCAAGACTAGAGTAGCTGACCTTAACTTTTATACTGTATACTGTGTAGAGCCAAGACTAGAGTAGCTGGACCTTAACTTTATACTGTATACTGTATATCAGGGAGCCAAGACAGGAGAAGTGACTAACATACTGTATACTGTAGCAAGAGTTTGCCAAAACCAGAGTAGTGACTAAACATACTGTATGCACTGAGAAGAGCCAAGACTATGGTAGCTGACTAACATACTGGGTATACTTCAGTAGAGCCAAGACTAGAGTAGCTGACTAGATACTGTATACTGTAGCAGAGCCAAGACTAGAGTAGATGACTAACATACTGTATACTTTAGCAGAGCCAAGACTAGAGTAGCCGATTAACATACCGTAGAAGAGCCAAGACTAGAGAAGGACTAACATACTGAGAGGAGCCAAGACTAGATTAGCTGACTAACATACCTGTATACTGTAGCAGAGCCAAGACTAGAGAGCTGACTAACATACTGTAGCAGAGCCAAGACTAGAGAAGGACTAACACACTGTATACTGTAGCAGACAAGACTAGGGTAGCTGACTAACATACTGTATACTTTAGCAGATCAAGACTAGAGTAGCTGACTAACATACTGTATAGCAGAGCCAAGACTGGGAGTAGAAATGACTAACATATGTATACTGTAGAAACAAGACTAGAGTAGCTGACTAACATACTGTATACTGTAGCAGAGCCAAGGCTATATGGTAGCTGACTAACATACTGTGTATACTGTAAAGGGAGCCAAAGACTAGAGTAGCCGACTAACATACTGTATAGCAGACCAAGACTAGAGTAGCTGACTAACATAATGTATACTGTATATCAGAGCCAAGACTAGAGTAGCTGACTACATATAACTGTAGGTCAGAGCCAAGACTAGAGTAGCTGTTTAACATAATGTATACTGTAGAAGAGCCAAGACTAGAGTAGCTAACCAACATACTGTATACTGTAGAAGAATATATTTTTCAAGACTAGAGTAGCTGACTAACATACTGTATAACTGTATATCAGGTTTCCAAGACTAGAGTAGCTGACTAACATACTGTATGTAGCAGAGCCAAGACTTGGAGTAGGCTGACTAACATACTGTATACTGTAGAAGAGACAAGGAACTAGGGTAGCTGACTAAACATACTGTATACTTTGAGCAGAGCCAAGACTAGGGTAGCTGAATAACATACCTGTATACTTTTTAGCAGAGCTAAGACTAGAGTAGCTTCCGACTAACATACTGTAACAGAGCCAAGACTAGGGTAGTGATTAACATACTGTATACTTTAGCAGAGTCAAGACTAGTAGCTGACTAACATACTGTATAGCAGAGCCAAGACTTTTAGCTGAGTAACATAATGTATACTGTAGCAGAGCCAAGACTAGAGTAGCTGACTAACATACTGTAGATGTTCCGACTAGAGTAGCTGACCAACATGACTGTAGAAGAGCCAAGACTAGAGTAGCTGAGCCAACATACTGTATACTGTATTGCAAGACTTAGAGTAGTTGACTAACACATACTGTATACCGTGTGAGAGAGCCAAGACTAGAGAAGGACTAACATACTGTATATATATCAGAGCCAAGACTATAGTAGCCGACTAACATACCGTATAACTATGTAGAGAGCCAAGACTAGAGTAGCTGATCTAACATACTGTATACTGTATGTAGAGCCAAGACTATAGTAGCAGACTATTGTGTATACTGTATACTTTAGCAGAGCCAAGACTAGAGAACTGACTAACATACTGTATACTTTGAAGAGCTCACTAGAGTACTGATTAACATACTGTAGAAGAGCCAAGACCAGAGTAGCTGACTAACATACTGTAGAAGAGCCAAGACTAGATTAGCTGAACTAACAATTATTGTATACTGTAGCAGAGCCAAGACTAGAGGTTGACTAACATAATATAGGAGCCAAGACTAGAGTAGCTGACTAACATACTGTATACTGTAGCAGAGCCAAGACTAGGAGTTGACATTAACATACTGTATTTGCACAGCCAAGACTAGAGAACAACTAACATGCACTGAAAGCAGAGCCAGACTAGAGTAGCTGACTAACATGACTGGTATAGCAGATGGACTCAGAGTAGCTGACTAACATACTGTATACTGTAGAGAGCCAAGACTAGAGTAGCTGACTAACATACTGGTATACTGTAGATCAGGAGCCAAGACTAGAAAGTAGCTGACTAACATACTGTATACTGTAGCAGAGCCAAGACTAGAGTAGCTGACTAACATAATGTATACTGTAGCAGAGCCAAGACTATGGTGAAGACTAACATACTGTTTATACTTTAGCAGACCAAGACTAGAGTAGCTGACTAACATATCTGTATACTCTAGCAGAAGCCAAGACTAGAGTAGATGACTAACATACAGTATGGCAGAGCCAAGACTAGAGTAGCTGACTAACATAGTGTATACTGTAGCAGAGCCAAGACTAGAGTAGCTGACTAACATACTGTACTGTATATCAGAGCCAAGACTAGGAGTAGCTGACTAACATACTGTAGCAGGAGCCAAGACTAGAGTAGCTGACTAACATACTGTTTACTGTAGCAGAGCCAAGACTAGAGTAGCTGACTAACATACTGTAGCAGAGCCAAGACTAGAGTAGCTGTAACATACTGTATATTGTATAGCAGAGCCAAGACTAGAGTAGCTGACTAACATAATGTATACTGTGAAAGAGCCGTGGAAGACTAGAGTAGCTTACTAACATACTGTATTGGCAGAGCCAAGACTAGAGTATGACTAACATACTGATATACTGTAGCAGAGCCAAGACTCAGGGTAGCTGACTAACATACTGTATACTGTAGCAGAGCCAAGACTAGAGTAGCCTGACTAACATACTGTAGCAGACAAGAGTAGAGTAACACTAACATACTGTATAGCAGAGCCAAGACTAGAGTAGCTGACTAACATACTGTATACTGTAGCAGAGCCAAGACTATGGTAGCTGACTAACATACGTATACTGTAACAGAGCCAAGACTAGGTAGCTGACTAACATACTGTATAGCAGAGCCAAGACTACAGTAGCTGACTAACATACTGTAGCAGATCCGACTAGAGTAGCTGACTAACATACTGTATACTGTATCAGAGCCAAGACTAGAGTAGCTGACTAACATACTGTATACTGTAGCCGACAAGACTAGAGTAGCCGACTAACATACTTGTATAGCAGAGCCAAGACTAGCAGTATCTGACTAACATACTGTACATCGGGGATCCAAAACTAGAAGTAGCTAACTAACATACTGTATACTGTATAATGAGCCAATACTAGAGTAGCGGCTAACATACCGTAGCAGAGCCAAGACTAGAGTAGCTGACTAACATACTGTATACGCAGTGCCAAGACTAGAGTAAGCTGACTTACATACTGTATACTGTAGCAGAGCCAAGACTAGAGGCTGACTAACATACTGTATACTGTAGCGAGCCAAGACTATGAGTAGCTGACTAACATACTGTATACTGTAGCAGAGCCAAGACTAGGTTAGCTGACTAACATACTGTATACTGTATGAAAAAAAGAGAGCCAATACTAGAGTAGCCGACTAACATACAGTGGGGAAAAAAGTATTTAGTCAGCCACCAATTGTGCATGTTCTCGCCTAAAAAAGATGAGAGAGGCCTGTAATTTTCATCATAGGTACCGTCAACTATGACAGACAAAATGAGGAAAAAAATCCAGAAAATCACATTGTAGGATTTTTATGAATTTATTTGCAAATGATGGTGGGAAAATAAGTATTTGGTCAATAACAAAAGTTTCTCAATACTTTGTTATATACCCTTTGTTGGCAATGACACAGGTCAAACGTTTTCTGTAAGTCTTCGCAAGGTTTTCACACACTGTTGCTGGTATTTGGCCCATTCTCCATGCAGATCTTTCTCCTCTAGAGTAGTGATGTTTTGGGGCTGTTCGCTGGGCAACACGGACTTTCAACTCCCTCCAAAGATTTTCTATGGGGTTGAGATCTGGAGACTAACCAGGGCCACTCCAGGACCTTGAAATGCTTCTTACGAAGCCACTCCTTAATTGCCCGGGCGGTGTGTTTGGGATCATTGTCATGCTGAAAGACCCAGCCACGTTTCATCTTCAATGCCCTTGCTGATGGAAGGAGGTTTTCACTCAAAATCTCAAGATACATGGCCCCATTCATTCTTTCCTTTGATGACGGGTCAATCGTCCCTGGTCCCTTTGCAGAAAACAGCCCCAAAGCATGATGTTTCCACCCCCATGCTTCACAGTAGGTATGAGTGTTCTTTGGATGCAACTCAGCATTCTTTGTCCTCCAAACACCGATGAGTTGAGTTTTTACCAAAAAGTTATATTTTGGTTTCATCCGACCATATCACATTCTCCCAATGATCTTCTGGATCATCCAAATGCCTCTAGCAAACTTAGACGGCCTGGACATGTACTGGCTTACCAGGGGGAAATGTCTTGCACTGCAGGTTGAGTCCCTAGCGGCGTAGTGTGTTACTGATTGTAGGCTTTGTTACTTTGGTCCCAGCTCTCTGCAGGTCATTCACTACAGATCCCCCGTGTGGTTCTGGGATTTTGCTCACCGTTCTGTGATCATTTTGACCCCACCGCAGGGGTGAGATCTTAGCGTGGAGCCCCAGATCGAGGGAGATTATCAATGGTCTTGTATGTCTTCCATTTCCTAATAATTGCTCCCACAGTTGATTTCTTCAAACCAAGCTGCTTACCTATTGCAGATTCAGTCTTCCCAGCCTGGTGCAGGTCTACAATTTTGTTTCTGGTGCCCTTTGACAGCTCTTTGGTCTTGGCCTAGTGGAGTTTGGAGTGTGACTGTTTGAGGTTGTGGACAGGTGTCTTTTATACTGATAACAAGCTCAAACAGGTGCCATTAATACCCCCCGTAACTGGAGGACAGAGGAGCCTCTTAAAGAAGAAGTTACAGGTCTGTGAGAGCCAGAAATCTTGCTTTGTTTGTAGGGTGACCAAATACTTGCCATTTCCACGTGATTTGCAAATAAATTCATTAAAAAATCCTACAATGTGATTTTCTGGATTTTTCTCTCTCAATTTGTCTGTCATAGTTGACGTGTACCTATGATGAAAATTACAGGCCTCTCTCATGTTTTTAAGTGGGAGAACTTGGCACAATTGGTGGTTGACTAAATACTTTTTTCTCCACTGTACTGCAGAGCCAAGACTAGAGTAGCTGACTAACATACTGTGTATACTGTAGAAGAGCCAAGACTAGAGTAGCTGACTAACATACTGTATACTGTATATCAGAGCCAAGACTAGAGTAGCCTGACTAACATACATACTGGCAGAGCCAAGACTAGAGTAGCTGACTAAATATACTGTATACTGTAGCAGAGCCAAGACTAGGGTAGCTGACCCTAACATACTGTTACTTTAGCAGAGCCAGAAGCCTAGGGTAGCTGAATAACATACTGTATACTTTAGCAGAGCCAAGACTAGTAGCTAACTAACATACTGTAACAGAGCCAAGACTAGGGTAGCCCCCTGACTAACATACTGTATACTTTAGCAGAGCCAAGACTATAGTAGCTGACTAACATACTAGTATAGCAGAGGCAAGACTAGAGTAGCTGACTAACATACTGTATACTGTAGCAGAGCCAAGACTAGAGTAGCTGACTAACATACTGTAGAGAGCCAAGACTAGAGTAGCGACTAACATACTGAAGAGCCAAGACTAGAGTAGCTGAACTAACATAGTATACTGTAGAAGAGCCAAGACTAGAGTAGCTGACTAACATACTGTATACTGTAGCAGAGCCAAGACTAGAGTAGCTGACTAACATACTGTATACTGTAAAGAGCCAAGACTATAGTAGCTGACTAACATACTGTATACTGTAGCAGAGCCAAGACTAGAGTAGCTGACTAACATACTGTATACTGTAGCAGAGCCAAGACTATGGTAGCTGACTAACATACTGTATACTTTAGCAGAGCCAAGACTAGAGTAGCTGACTAACATACTGTATACTTTAGCAGAGCCAAGACTAGAGTAGCTGATTAACATACTGTAGAAGAGCCAAGACTAGAGTAGCTGACTAACATACTGTATACTGTAGAAGAGCCAAGACTAGATTAGCTGACTAACATACTGTATACTGTAGCAGAGCCAAGACTAGAGTAGCTGACTAACATACTGTAGCAGAGCCAAGACTAGAGTAGCTGACTAACATACTGTATACTGTAGCAGAGCCAAGACTAGAGTAGCTGACTAACATACTGTATACTTTAGCAGAGCCAAGACTAGAGTAGCTGACTAACATACTGTATAGCAGAGCCAAGACTAGAGTAGCTGACTAACATACTGTAATGTAGCAGAGCCAAGACTAGAGTAGCTGACTAACATACTGTATACTGTAGCAGAGTCAAGACTAGAGTAGCTGACTAACATACTGTATACTGTAGCAGAGCCAAGACTAGGTAGCTGACTAACATACTGTAATAGCAGAGCCAAGACTAGAGTAGCTGACTAACATACTGTATACTGTAGCAGAGCCAAGACTAGAGTAGCTGACTAACATACTGTATACTGTAGCAGAGCCAAGACTAGAGTAGCTGACCCAACATACTGTATACTGTATATCAGAGCCAAGACTAGAGTAGCTGACTAACATACTGTATACTGTAGCAGAGCCAAGACTAGAGTAGCTGACTAACATAATGTATACTGTAGCAGAGCCAAGACTAGAGTAGCTGACTAACATACTGTATACTGTAGCAGAGCCAAGACTAGAGTAGCTGACTAACATACTGTATACTGTAGCAGAGCCAAGACTAGAGTAGCTGACTAACATACTGTATATGAGCAGAGCCAAGACTAGAGTAGATGACTAACATAGTGTATACTGTAGCAGAGCCAAGACTAGAGTAGCTGACTAACATACTGTATACTGTATATCAGAGCCAAGACTAGAGTAGCTGACTAACATACTGTAGCAGAGCCAAGACTAGAGTAGCTGACTAACATACTGTTTACTGTAGCAGAGCCAAGACTAGAGTAGCTGACTAACATACTGTAGCAGAGCCAAGACTAGAGTAGCTGACTAACATACTGTATACTGTATAGCAGAGCCAAGACTAGAGTAGCTGACTAACATACTGTATACTGTAGCAGAGCCAAGACTAGAGTAGCTGACTAACATACTGTATAGCAGAGCCAAGACTAGAGTAGGTGACTAACATACTGTATACTGTAGCAGAGCCAAGACTAGGGTAGCTGACTAACATACTGTATACTGTAGCAGAGCCAAGACTAGAGTAGCTGACTAACATACTGTTATTAGCAGAGCCAAGACTAGAGTAGCTGACTAACATACTGTATAGCAGAGCCAAGACTAGAGTAGCTGACTAACATACTGTATACTGTAGCAGAGCCAAGACTAGGAGTAGCTGACTAACATACTGTATACTGTAGCAGAGCCAAGACTAGAGTAGCTGACTAACATACTGTAATGTAGCAGAGCCAAGACTAGAGTAGCTGACTAACTATACTGTAGCAGAGCCAAGACTAGAGTAGCTGACTAACATACTGTATCTGTAGCAGAGCCAAGACTAGAGTAGCTGACTAACATACTGTATACTGTAGCAGAGCCAAGGCTAGAGTAGCTGACTAACATACTGTATACTGTAGCAGAGCCAAGACTAGAGTAGCTGACTAACATACTGTATACTTTAGCAGAGCCAAGACTAGGGTAGCTGACTAACATACTGTATACTGTAGCAGAGCCAAGACTAGAGTAGCTGACTAACATACTGTATACTGTAGCAGAGCCAAGACTAGAGTAGCTGACTAACATACTGATACTGTATGGCAGAGCCAAGACTAGAGTAGCTGACTAACATACTGTATACTGTAGCAGAGCCAAGACTAGAGTAGCTGACTAACATACTGTATACTGTAGCGGAGCCAAGACTAGAGTAGCTGACTAACATACTGTATACTGTAGCAGAGCCAAGACTAGAGTAGCTGACTAACATACTGTAAGCAGAGCCAAGACTAGAGTAGCTGACTAACATACTGTATACTGTATAGCAGAGCCAAGACTAGAGTAGCTGACTAACATACTGTATACTGTAGCAGAGCCAAGACTAGAGTAGCTGACTAACATACTGTATTGCAGAGCCAAGACTAGAGTAGGTGACTAACATACTGTATACTGTAGCAGAGCCAAGACTAGAGTAGCTGACTAACATACTGTATACTGTAGCAGAGCCAAGACTAGAGTAGCTGACTAACATACTGTTAGCAGAGCCAAGACTACAGTAGCTGACTAACATACTGTAGCAGAGCCAAGACTAGAGTAGCTGACTAACATACTGTATACTGTAGCAGAGCCAAGACTAGGGTAGCTGACTAACATACTGTATACTGTAGAAGAGCCAAGACTAGAGTAGCTGACTAACATACTGTGATTAGCAGAGCCAAGACTAGAGTAGCTGACTAACATACTGTAGCAGAGCCAAGACTAGAGTAGCTGACTAACATACTGTATACTGTAGCAGAGCCAAGACTAGGGTAGCTGACTAACATACTGTAACTGTAGCAGAGCCAAGACTAGAGTAGCTGACTAACATACTGTATAGCAGAGCCAAGACTAGAGTAGCTGACTAACATACTGTAATCAGAGCCAAGACTAGAGTAGCTGACTAACATACTGTATACTGATAGCAGAGCCAAGACTAGAGTAGCTGACTAACATACTGTAGCAGAGCCAAGACTAGAGTAGCTGACTAACATACTGTATAGTAGAGCCAAGACTAGAGTAGCTGACTAACATACTGTATACTGTAGAAGAGCCAAGACTAGAGTAGCTGACTAACATACTGTATACTGTAGCAGAGCCAAGACTAGAGTAGCTGACTAACATACTGTATACTGTATATCAGAGCCAAGACTATAGTAGCTGACTAACATACTGTATACTGTAGCAGAGCCAAGACTAGAGTAGCTGACTAACATAGTGTATACTGTAGCAGAGCCAAGACTATGGTAGCTGACTAACATACTGTATACTTTAGCAGAGCCAAGACTAGAGTAGCCGACTAACATACTGTATACTGTAGCAGAGCCAAGACTAGAGTAGCTGATTAACATACTGTAGAAGAGCCAAGACTAGAGTAGCTGACTAACATACTGTAGAAGAGCCAAGACTAGATTAGCTGACTAACATACTGTATACTGTAGCAGAGCCAAGACTAGAGTAGCTGACTAACATACTTTAGCAGAGCCAAGACTAGAGTAGCTGACTAACATACTGTATACTGTAGCAGAGCCAAGACTAGGGTAGCTGACTAACATACTGTATACTTTAGCAGAGCCAAGACTAGAGTAGCTGACTAACATACTGTATA
Organism: Coregonus clupeaformis; assembly: GCF_020615455.1. Lineage (NCBI taxonomy): Eukaryota > Metazoa > Chordata > Actinopteri > Salmoniformes > Salmonidae > Coregonus > Coregonus clupeaformis. The sequence continues at coordinate 10,393 of NW_025536179.1, forward strand.
GCAGAGCCAAGACTAGAGTAGCTGACTAACATACTGTATAGCAGAGCCAAGACTAGAGTAGCTGACTAACATACTGTATACTGTAGCAGAGTCAAGGCTATTGTAGCTGACTAACATACTGTATACTGTAGCAGAGCCAAGACTAGAGTAGCTGACTAACATACTGTATAGCAGAGCCAAGACTAGAGTAGCTGACTAACATACTGTATACTGTAGCAGAGCCAAGACTAGAGTAGCTGACTAACATACTGTATACTGTAGCAGAGCCAAGACTAGAGTAGCTGACTAACATACTGTATACTGTATATCAGAGCCAAGACTAGAGTAGCTGACTAACATACTGTATACTGTAGCAGAGCCAAGACTAGAGTAGCTGACTAACATAATGTATACTGTAGCAGAGCCAAGACTAGGGTAGCTGACTAACATACTGTATACTGTAGCAGAGCCAAGACTAGAGTAGCTGACTAACATACTGTATACTCTAGCAGAGCCAAGACTAGAGTAGCTGACTAACATACAGTATGGAAGAGCCAAGACTAGAGTAGCTGACTAACATAGTGTATACTGTAGCAGAGCCAAGACTAGAGTAGCTGACTAACATAGTGTACTGTAGCAGAGCCAAGACTAGAGTAGCTGACTAACATACTGTATACTGTATACCAGAGCCAAGACTAGAGTAGCTGACTAACATACTGTAGCAGAGCCAAGACTAGAGTAGCTGACTAACATACTGTATACTGTAGCAGAGCCAAGACTAGAGTAGCTGACTAACATACTGTATACTGTAGCAGAGCCAAGACTAGAGTAGCTGACTAACATACTGTATACTGTAGCAGAGCCAAGACTAGAGTAGCTGACTAACATACTGTATACTGTAGCAGAGCCAAGACTAGAGTAGCTGACTAACATACTGTATACTGTAGCAGAGCCAAGACTAGAGTAGCTGACTAACATACTGTATACTGTAGCAGAGCCAAGACTAGAGTAGCTGACTAACATACTGTATACTGCAGAGCCAAGACTAGAGTAGCTGACTAACATACTGTATTGCAGAGCCAAGACTAGAGTAGCTGACTAACATACTGTATACTGTAGCAGAGCCAAGACTAGAGTAGCTGACTAACATACTGTATACTGTAGCAGAGCCAAGACTAGAGTAGCTGACTAACATACTGTATCGTAGCAGAGCCAAGACTAGAGTAGCTGACTAACATACTGTTAGCAGAGCCAAGACTAGAGTAGCTGACTAACATACTGTATACTGTAGCAGAGCCAAGACTAGAGTAGCTGACTAACATACTGTATACTGTAGCAGAGCCAAGACTAGAGTAGCTGACTAACATACTGTATACTGTAGCAGAGCCAAGACTAGAGTAGCTGACTAACATACTGTATTAGCAGAGCCAAGACTAGAGTAGCTGACTAACATACTGTATACTGTAGCAGAGCCAAGACTATTGTAGCTGACTAACATACTGTATACTGTAGCAGAGCCAAGACTAGAGTAGCTGACTAACATACTGTATAGCAGAGCCAAGACTAGAGTAGCTGACTAACATACTGTATACTGTAGCAGAGCCAAGACTAGAGTAGCTGACTAACATACTGTATACTGTAGCAGAGCCAAGACTAGAGTAGCTGACTAACATACTGTATACTGTATATCAGAGCCAAGACTAGAGTAGCTGACTAACATACTGTATACTGTAGCAGAGCCAAGACTAGAGTAGCTGACTAACATAATGTATACTGTAGCAGAGCCAAGACTAGGGTAGCTGACTAACATACTGTATACTTTAGCAGAGCCAAGACTAGAGTAGCTGACTAACATACTGTATACTCTAGCAGAGCCAAGACTAGAGTAGCTGACTAACATACAGTATGGCAGAGCCAAGACTAGAGTAGATGACTAACATAGTGTATACTGTAGCAGAGCCAAGACTAGAGTAGCTGACTAACATACTGTATACTGTATATCAGAGCCAAGACTAGAGTAGCTGACTAACATACTGTAGCAGAGCCAAGACTAGAGTAGCTGACTAACATACTGTATACTGTAGCAGAGCCAAGACTAGAGTAGCTGACTAACATACTGTCTGTAGCAGAGCCAAGACTAGAGTAGCTGACTAACATACTGTATACTGTATAGCAGAGCCAAGACTAGAGTAGCTGACTAACATACTGTATACTGTAGCAGAGCCAAGACTAGAGTAGCTGACTAACATACTGTATTGTAGCAGAGCCAAGACTAGAGTAGCTGACTAACATACTGTATACTGTAGCAGAGCCAAGACTAGAGTAGCTGACTAACATACTGTATACTGTAGCAGAGCCAAGACTAGAGTAGCTGACTAACATACTGTATAGCAGAGCCAAGACTACAGTAGCTGACTAACATAGTGATACTGTAGCAGAGCCAAGACTAGAGTAGCTGACTAACATACTGTATACTGTAGCAGAGCCAAGACTAGAGTAGCTGACTAACATACTGTAATGAGCAGAGCCAAGACTAGAGTAGCTGACTAACATACTGTATAGCAGAGCCAAGACTAGAGTAGCTGACTAACATACTTAGCAGAGCCAAGACTAGAGTAGCTGACTAACATACTGTATACTGTAGCAGAGCCAAGACTAGAGTAGCTGACTAACATACTGTATACTGTAGCAGAGCCAAGACTAGAGTAGCTGACTAACATACTGTATAGCAGAGCCAAGACTAGAGTAGCTGACTAACATACTGTACATCAGAGCCAAGACTAGAGTAGCTGACTAACATACTGTATACTGTAGCAGAGCCAAGACTAGAGTAGCTGACTAACATACTGTAGCAGAGCCAAGACTAGAGTAGCTGACTAACATACTGTATGTAGCAGAGCCAAGACTAGAGTAGCTGACTAACATACTGTATACTGTAGAAGAGCCAAGACTAGAGTAGCTGACTAACATACTGTATACTGTAGCAGAGCCAAGACTAGAGTAGCTGACTAACATACTGTATACTGTATATCAGAGCCAAGACTATAGTAGCTGACTAACATACTGTATACTGTAGCAGAGCCAAGACTAGAGTAGCTGACTAACATACTGTATACTGTAGCAGAGCCAAGACTATGGTAGCTGACTAACATACTGTATACTTTAGCAGAGCCAAGACTAGAGTAGCTGACTAACATACTGTATACTTTAGCAGAGCCAAGACTAGAGTAGCTGACTAACATACTGTAGAAGAGCCAAGACTAGAGTAGCTGACTAACATACTGTAGAAGAGCCAAGACTAGATTAGCTGACTAACATACTGTATACTGTAGCAGAGCCAAGACTAGAGTAGCTGACTAACATACTTTAGCAGAGCCAAGACTAGAGTAGCTGACTAACATACTGTATACTGTAGCAGAGCCAAGACTAGGGTAGCTGACTAACATACTGTATACTTTAGCAGAGCCAAGACTAGAGTAGCTGACTAACATACTGTATAGCAGAGCCAAGACTAGAGTAGCTGACTAACATACTGTATAGCAGAGCCAAGACTAGAGTAGCTGACTAACATACTGTATACTGTAGCAGAGTCAAGGCTATTGTAGCTGACTAACATACTGTATACTGTAGCAGAGCCAAGACTAGAGTAGCTGACTAACATACTGTATAGCAGAGCCAAGACTAGAGTAGCTGACTAACATACTGTATACTGTAGCAGAGCCAAGACTAGAGTAGCTGACTAACATACTGTATACTGTAGCAGAGCCAAGACTAGAGTAGCTGACTAACATACTGTATACTGTATATCAGAGCCAAGACTAGAGTAGCTGACTAACATACTGTATACTGTAGCAGAGCCAAGACTAGAGTAGCTGACTAACATAATGTATACTGTAGAGAGCCAAGACTAGGGTAGCTGACTAACATACTGTATACTTTAGCAGAGCCAAGACTAGAGTAGCTGACTAACATACTGTATACGTAGCAGAGCCAAGACTAGAGTAGCTGACTAACATACAGTATGGCAGAGCCAAGACTAGAGTAGCTGACTAACATAGTGTATACTGTATAGCAGAGCCAAGACTAGAGTAGCTGACTAACATACTGATACTGTAGCAGAGCCAAGACTAGAGTAGCTGACTAACATACTGTTATAGCAGAGCCAAGACTAGAGTAGCTGACTAACATACTGTAGCAGAGCCAAGACTAGAGTAGCTGACTAACATACTGTATACTGTTAGCAGAGCCAAGACTAGAGTAGCTGACTAACATACTGTATACTGTAGCAGAGCCAAGACTAGAGTAGCTGACTAACATACTGTATACTGCAGAGCCAAGACTAGAGTAGCTGACTAACATACTGTATACTGTAGCAGAGCCAAGACTAGGGTAGCTGACTAACATACTGTATACTGTAGCAGAGCCAAGACTAGAGTAGCTGACTAACATACTGTATATAGCAGAGCCAAGACTAGAGTAGCTGACTAACATACTGTATACTGAGAGCCAAGACTAGAGTAGCTGACTAACATACTGTATATGGAAGAGCCAAGACTAGAGTAGCTGACTAACATACTGTATACTGTAGCAGAGCCAAGACTAGGTAGCTGACTAACATACTGTATGTAGCGAAAGAGCCAAGACTAGAGTAGCTGACTAACATACTGTATACGCAGAGCCAAGACTAGAGTAGCTGACTAACATACTGTATGCAGAGCCAAGACTAGAGTAGCTGACTAACATACTTTATACTGTAGCAGAGCCAAGACTAGAGTAGCTGACTAACATACTGTATACTGTAGCAGAGCCAAGACTAGGGTAGCTGACTAACATACTGTATCTTTAGCAGAGCCAAGACTAGAGTAGCTGACTAACATACTGTAGCAGAGCCAAGACTAGAGTAGCTGACTAACATACTGTATAGCAGAGCCAAGACTAGAGTAGCTGACTAACATACTGTATACTGTAGCAGAGTCAAGGCTATTGTAGCTGACTAACATACTGTATACTGTAGCAGAGCCAAGACTAGAGTAGCTGACTAACATACTGTATAGCAGAGCCAAGACTAGAGTAGCTGACTAACATACTGTATACTGTAGCAGAGCCAAGACTAGAGTAGCTGACTAACATACTGTATACTGTAGCAGAGCCAAGACTAGAGTAGCTGACTAACATACTGTATACTGATATCAGAGCCAATACTAGAGTAGCTGACTAACATACTGTATACTGTAGCAGAGCCAAGACTAGAGTAGCTGACTAACATAATGTATACTGTAGCAGAGCCAAGACTAGGGTAGCTGACTAACATACTGTATACTTTAGCAGAGCCAAGACTAGAGTAGCTGACTAACATACTGTATACTCTAGCAGAGCCAAGACTAGAGTAGCTGACTAACATACAGTATGGCAGAGCCAAGACTAGAGTAGCTGACTAACATAGTGTATACTGTAGCATAGCCAAGACTAGAGTAGCTGACTAACATACTGTATACTGTATATCAGAGCCAAGACTAGAGTAGCTGACTAACATACTGTAGCAGAGCCAAGACTAGAGTAGCTGACTAACATACTGTTTACTGTAGCAGAGCCAAGACTAGAGTAGCTGACTAACATACTGTTAGCAGAGCCAAGACTAGAGTAGCTGACTAACATACTGTATACTGTATAGCAGAGCCAAGACTAGAGTAGCTGACTAACATACTGTATACTGTAGCAGAGCCAAGACTAGAGTAGCTGACTAACATACTGTATTGCAGAGCCAAGACTAGAGTAGGTGACTAACATACTGTATACTGTAGCAGAGCCAAGACTAGGGTAGCTGACTAACATACTGTATACTGTAGCAGAGCCAAGACTAGAGTAGCTGACTAACATACTGTATAGCAGAGCCAAGACTACAGTAGCTGACTAACATACTGTAGCAGAGCCAAGACTAGAGTAGCTGACTAACATACTGTATACTGTAGCAGAGCCAAGACTAGGGTAGCTGACTAACATACTGTATACTGTAGCAGAGCCAAGACTAGAGTAGCTGACTAACATACTGTATAGCAGAGCCAAGACTACAGTAGCTGACTAACATACTGTAGCAGAGCCAAGACTAGAGTAGCTGACTAACATACTGTATACTGTAGCAGAGCCAAGACTAGAGTAGCTGACTAACATACTGTATACTGTAGCAGAGCCAAGACTAGAGTAGCTGACTAACATACTGTATAGCAGAGCCAAGACTACAGTATCTGACTAACATACTGTACATCAGATCCAAAACTAGAGTAGCTGACTAACATACTGTATACTGTATAGCAGAGCCAATACTAGAGTAGCTGACTAACATACTGTAGCAGAGCCAAGACTAGAGTAGCTGACTAACATACTGTATAGAAGAGCCAAGACTAGAGTAGCTGACTAACATACTGTATACTGTAGAAGAGCCAAGACTAGAGTAGCTGACTAACATACTGTATACTGTAGCAGAGCCAAGACTAGAGTAGCTGACTAACATACTGTATACTGTATATCAGAGCCAAGACTATAGTAGCTGACTAACATACTGTATACTGTAGCAGAGCCAAGACTAGAGTAGCCGACTAACATACTGTATACTGTAGCAGAGCCAAGACTATGGTAGCTGACTAACATACTGTATACTTTAGCAGAGCCAAGACTAGAGTAGCTGACTAACATACTGTATACTTTAGCAGAGCCAAGACTAGAGTAGCTGATTAACATACTGTAGAAGAGCCAAGACTAGAGTAGCTGACTAACATACTGTAGAAGAGCCAAGACTAGATTAGCTGACTAACATACTGTATACTGTAGCAGAGCCAAGACTAGAGTAGCTGACTAACATACTTTAGCAGAGCCAAGACTAGAGTAGCTGACTAACATACTGTATACTGTAGCAGAGCCAAGACTAGGGTAGCTGACTAACATACTGTATACTTTAGCAGAGCCAAGACTAGAGTAGCTGACTAACATACTGTATAGCAGAGCCAAGACTAGAGTAGCTGACTAACATACTGTATAGCAGAGCCAAGACTAGAGTAGCTGACTAACATACTGTATACTGTAGCAGAGCCAAGGCTATTGTAGCTGACTAACATACTGTATACTATAGCAGAGCCAAGACTAGAGTAGCTGACTAACATACTGTATAGCAGAGCCAAGACTAGAGTAGCTGACTAACATACTGTATACTGTAGCAGAGCCAAGACTAGAGTAGCTGACTAACATACTGTATACTGTAGCAGAGCCAAGACTAGAGTAGCTGACTAACATACTGTATACTGTATATCAGAGCCAATACTAGAGTAGCTGACTAACATACTGTATACTGTAGCAGAGCCAAGACTAGAGTAGCTGACTAACATAATGTATACTGTAGCAGAGCCAAGACTAGGGTAGCTGACTAACATACTGTATACTTTAGCAGAGCCAAGACTAGAGTAGCTGACTAACATACTGTATACTCTAGCAGAGCCAAGACTAGAGTAGCTGACTAACATACAGTATGGAAGAGCCAAGACTAGAGTAGCTGACTAACATAGTGTATACTGTAGCATAGCCAAGACTAGAGTAGCTGACTAACATACTGTATACTGTATATCAGAGCCAAGACTAGAGTAGCTGACTAACATACTGTAGCAGAGCCAAGACTAGAGTAGCTGACTAACATAGTGTTTACTGTAGCAGAGCCAAGACTAGAGTAGCTGACTAACATACTGTAGCAGAGCCAAGACTAGAGTAGCTGACTAACATGCTGTATACTGTATAGCAGAGCCAAGACTAGAGTAGCTGACTAACATACTGTATACTGTAGCAGAGCCAAGACTAGAGTAGCTGACTAACATACTGTATTGCAGAGCCAAGACTAGAGTAGCTGACTAACATACTGTATACTGTAGCAGAGCCAAGACTAGGGTAGCTGACTAACATACTGTATACTGTAGCAGAGCCAAGACTAGAGTAGCTGACTAACATACTGTATTAGCAGAGCCAAGACTAGAGTAGCTGACTAACATACTGTATAGCAGAGCCAAGACTAGAGTAGCTGACTAACATACTGTATACTTGCAGAGCCAAGACTAGAGTAGCTGACTAACATACTGTATACTGTAGCAGAGCCAAGACTAGAGTAGCTGACTAACATACTGTATACTGTTAGCAGAGCCAAGACTAGAGTAGCTGACTAACATACTGTATACTGTAGCAGAGCCAAGACTAGAGTAGCTGACTAACATAATGTATACTGTAGCAGAGCCAAGACTAGGGTAGCTGACTAACATACTGTATACTTTAGCAGAGCCAAGACTAGAGTAGCTGACTAACATACTGTATACTCTAGCAGAGCCAAGACTAGAGTAGCTGACTAACATACAGTATGGCAGAGCCAAGACTAGAGTAGCTGACTAACATAGTGTATACTGTAGCAGAGCCAAGACTAGAGTAGCTGACTAACATACTGTATACTGTAGAAGAGCCAAGACTAGAGTAGCTGACTAACAGTATACTGTAGCAGAGCCAAGACTAGAGTAGCTGACTAACATACTGTTTACTGATAGCAGAGCCAAGACTAGAGTAGCTGACTAACATACTGTAGCAGAGCCAAGACTAGAGTAGCTGACTAACATACTGTATACTGTATAGCAGAGCCAAGACTAGAGTAGCTGACTAACATACTGTATACTGTAGCAGAGCCAAGACTAGAGTAGCTGACTAACATACTGTATTGCAGAGCCAAGACTAGAGTAGCTGACTAACATACTGTATACTGTAGCAGAGCCAAGACTAGAGTAGCTGACTAACATACTGTATACTGTAGCAGAGCCAAGACTAGAGTAGCTGACTAACATACTGTATAGCAGAGCCAAGACTACAGTATCTGACTAACATACTGTACAGCAGAGCCAAGACTAGAGTAGCTGACTAACATACTGTATACTGTATAGCAGAGCCAAGACTAGAGTAGCTGACTAACAAGATACTGTAGCAGAGCCAAGACTAGAGTAGCTGACTAACATACTGTATAGCAGAGCCAAGACTAGAGTAGCTGACTAACATATGTATACTGTAGCAGAGCCAAGACTAGAGTAGCTGACTAACATACTGTATACTGTAGCAGAGCCAAGACTATGGTAGCTGACTAACATACTGTATACTGTAGCAGAGCCAAGACTAGAGTAGCTGACTAACATACTGTATAGCAGAGCCAAGACTACAGTATCTGACTAACATACTGTACATCAGATCCAAAACTAGAGTAGCTGACTAACATACTGTATACTGTATAGCAGAGCCAATACTAGAGTAGCTGACTAACATACTGTAGCAGAGCCAAGACTAGAGTAGCTGACTAACATACTGTATAGCAGAGCCAAGACTAGAGTAGCTGACTAACATACTGTATACTGTAGAAGAGCCAAGACTAGAGTAGCTGACTAACATACTGTATACTGTAGCAGAGCCAAGACTAGAGTAGCTGATTAACATACTGTATACTGTATATCAGAGCCAAGACTATAGTAGCTGACTAACATACTGTATACTGTAGCAGAGCCAAGACTAGAGTAGCTGACTAACATACTGTATACTGTAGCAGAGCCAAGACTATGGTAGCTGACTAACATACTGTATACTTTAGCAGAGCCAAGACTAGAGTAGCTGACTAACATACTGTATACTTTAGCAGAGCCAAGACTAGAGTAGCTGATTAACATACTGTAGAAGAGCCAAGACTAGAGTAGCTGACTAACATACTGTAGAAGAGCCAAGACTAGATTAGCTGACTAACATACTGTATACTGTAGCAGAGCCAAGACTAGAGTAGCTGACTAACATACTTTAGCAGAGCCAAGACTAGAGTAGCTGACTAACATACTGTATACTGTAGCAGAGCCAAGACTAGGGTAGCTGACTAACATACTGTATACTTTAGCAGAGCCAAGACTAGAGTAGCTGACTAACATACTGTATAGCAGAGCCAAGACTAGAGTAGCTGACTAACATACTGTATAGCAGAGCCAAGACTAGAGTAGCTGACTAACATACTGTATACTGTAGCAGAGTCAAGGCTATTGTAGCTGACTAACATACTGTATACTGTAGCAGAGCCAAGACTAGAGTAGCTGACTAACATACTGTATAGCAGAGCCAAGACTAGAGTAGCTGACTAACATACTGTATACTGTAGCAGAGCCAAGACTAGAGTAGCTGACTAACATACTGTATACTGTAGCAGAGCCAAGACTAGAGTAGCTGACTAACATACTGTATACTGTATATCAGAGCCAATACTAGAGTAGCTGACTAACATACTGTATACTGTAGCAGAGCCAAGACTAGAGTAGCTGACTAACATAATGTATACTGTAGCAGAGCCAAGACTAGGGTAGCTGACTAACATACTGTATACTTTAGCAGAGCCAAGACTAGAGTAGCTGACTAACATACTGTATACTCTAGCAGAGCCAAGACTAGAGTAGCTGACTAACATACAGTATGGAAGAGCCAAGACTAGAGTAGCTGACTAACATAGTGTATACTGTAGCATAGCCAAGACTAGAGTAGCTGACTAACATACTGTATACTGTATATCAGAGCCAAGACTAGAGTAGCTGACTAACATACTGTAGCAGAGCCAAGACTAGAGTAGCTGACTAACATAGTGTTTACTGTAGCAGAGCCAAGACTAGAGTAGCTGACTAACATACTGTAGCAGAGCCAAGACTAGAGTAGCTGACTAACATGCTGTATACTGTATAGCAGAGCCAAGACTAGAGTAGCTGACTAACATACTGTATACTGTAGCAGAGCCAAGACTAGAGTAGCTGACTAACATACTGTATTGCAGAGCCAAGACTAGAGTAGCTGACTAACATACTGTATACTGTAGCAGAGCCAAGACTAGGGTAGCTGACTAACATACTGTATACTGTAGCAGAGCCAAGACTAGAGTAGCTGACTAACATACTGTATAGCAGAGCCAAGACTACAGTAGCTGACTAACATACTGTAGCAGAGCCAAGACTAGAGTAGCTGACTAACATACTGTATTGCAGAGCCAAGACTAGAGTAGCTGACTAACATACTGTATACTATAGCAGAGCCAAGACTAGGTAGCTGACTAACATACTGTATACTGTAGCAGAGCCAAGACTAGAGTAGCTGACTAACATACTGTATAGCAGAGCCAAGACTACAGTAGCTGACTAACATACTGTAGCAGAGCCAAGACTAGAGTAGCTGACTAACATACTGTATACTGTAGCAGAGCCAAGACTAGAGTAGCTGACTAACATACTGTATACTGTAGCAGAGCCAAGACTAGAGTAGCTGACTAACATACTGTATAGCAGAGCCAAGACTACAGTATATGACTAACATACTGTACATCAGATCCAAAACTAGAGTAGCTGACTAACATACTGTATACTGTATAGCAGAGCCAATACTAGAGTAGCTGACTAACATACTGTAGCAGAGTCAAGACTAGAGTAGCTGACTAACATACTGTATAGCAGAGCCAAGACTAGAGTAGCTGACTTACATACTGTATACTGTAGCAGAGCCAAGACTAGAGTAGCTGACTAACATACTGTATACTGTAGCAGAGCCAAGACTAGAGTAGCTGACTAACATACTGTATACTGTAGCAGAGCCAAGACTAGAGTAGCTGACTAACATACTGTATACTGTATAGCAGAGCCAAGACTAGAGTAGCTGACTAACATACTGTAGCAGAGCCAAGACTAGAGTAGCTGACTAACATACTGTATACTGTAGAAGAGCCAAGACTAGAGTAGCTGACTAACATACTGTATACTGTATATCAGAGCCAAGACTAGAGTAGCTGACTAACATACTGTATACTGTAGCAGAGCCAAGACTAGAGTAGCTGACTAACATACTGTATACTGTAGCAGAGCCAAGACTAGGGTAGCTGACTAACATACTGTATACTTTAGCAGAGCCAAGACTAGAGTAGCTGACTAACATACTGTATACTTTAGCAGAGCCAAGACTAGAGTAGCTGACTAACATACTGTAACAGAGCCAAGACTAGGGTAGCTGACTAACATACTGTATACTTTAGCAGAGCCAAGACTAGAGTAGCTGACTAACATACTGTATAGCAGAGCCAAGACTAGAGTAGCTGACTAACATACTGTATACTGTAGCAGAGCCAAGACTAGAGTAGCTGACTAACATACTGTAGAAGAGCCAAGACTAGAGTAGCTGACTAACATACTGTAGAAGAGCCAAGACTAGAGTAGCTGACTAACATACTGTATACTGTAGAAGAGCCAAGACTAGAGTAGCTGACTAACATACTGTATACTGTAGCAGAGCCAAGACTAGAGTAGCTGACTAACATACTGTATACTGTATATCAGAGCCAAGACTATAGTAGCTGACTAACATACTGTATACTGTAGCAGAGCCAAGACTAGAGTAGCTGACTAACATACTGTATACTGTAGCAGAGCCAAGACTATGGTAGCTGACTAACATACTGTATACTTTAGCAGAGCCAAGACTAGAGTAGCTGACTAACATACTGTATACTTTAGCAGAGCCAAGACTAGAGTAGCTGACTAACATACTGTAGAAGAGCCAAGACTAGAGTAGCTGACTAACATACTGTATACTGTAGCAGAGCCAAGACTAGAGTAGCTGACTAACATACTGTATACTGTAGCAGAGCCAAGACTAGAGTAGCTGACTAACATACTGTAGCAGAGCCAAGACTAGAGTAGCTGACTAACATACTGTATACTGTAGCAGAGCCAAGACTAGAGTAGCTGACTAACATACTGTATACTTTAGCAGAGCCAAGACTAGAGTAGCTGACTAACATACTGTATAGCAGAGCCAAGACTAGAGTAGCTGACTAACATACTGTAGTAGCAGAGCCAAGACTAGAGTAGCTGACTAACATACTGTATACTGTAGCAGAGTCAAGGCTAGAGTAGCTGACTAACATACTGTATACTGTAGCAGAGCCAAGACTAGAGTAGCTGACTAACATACTGTAGTAGCAGAGCCAAGACTAGAGTAGCTGACTAACATACTGTATACTGTAGCAGAGCCAAGACTAGAGTAGCTGACTAACATACTGTATACTGTAGCAGAGCCAAGACTAGAGTAGCTGACTAACATACTGTATACTGTTATCAGAGCCAAGACTAGAGTAGCTGACTAACATACTGTATACTGTAGCAGAGCCAAGACTAGAGTAGCTGACTAACATACTGTATACTGTAGCAGAGCCAAGACTAGAGTAGCTGACTAACATACTGTATACTTTAGCAGAGCCAAGACTAGAGTAGCTGACTAACATACTGTAGCAGAGCCAAGACTAGAGTAGCTGACTAACATACTGTATACTGTAGCAGAGCCAAGACTAGAGTAGCTGACTAACATACTGTATACTGATAGCAGAGCCAAGACTAGAGTAGCTGACTAACATACTGTATTAGCAGAGCCAAGACTAGAGTAGCTGACTAACATACTGTAGCAGAGCCAAGACTAGAGTAGCTGACTAACATACTGTATACTGTAGCAGAGCCAAGACTAGGGTAGCTGACTAACATACTGTATACTGTAGCAGAGCCAAGACTAGAGTAGCTGACTAACATACTGTATAGCAGAGCCAAGACTAGAGTAGCTGACTAACGTATACTGTAGCAGAGCCAAGACTAGAGTAGCTGACTAACATACTGTATACTGTAGCAGAGCCAAGACTAGAGTAGCTGACTAACATACTGTATACTGTAGCAGAGCCAAGACTAGAGTAGCTGACTAACATACTGTATAGCAGAGCCAAGACTAGAGTAGCTGACTAACATACTGTACAGCAGAGCCAAGACTAGAGTAGCTGACTAACATACTGTATACTGTATAGCAGAGCCAAGACTAGAGTAGCTGACTAACATACTGTAGCAGAGCCAAGACTAGAGTAGCTGACTAACATACTGTATAGCAGAGCCAAGACTAGAGTAGCTGACTAACATACTGTATACTGTAAAGAGCCAAGACTAGAGTAGCTGACTAACATACTGTATACTGTAGCAGAGCCAAGACTAGAGTAGCTGACTAACATACTGTATACTGTATATCAGAGCCAAGACTATAGTAGCTGACTAACATACTGTATACTGTAGCAGAGCCAAGACTAGAGTAGCTGACTAACATACTGTATACTGTAGCAGAGCCAAGACTAGGTAGCTGACTAACATACTGTATACTTTAGCAGAGCCAAGACTAGAGTAGCTGACTAACATACTGTATACTGTAGCAGAGCCAAGACTAGAGTAGCTGACTAACATACTGTAGAAGAGCCAAGACTAGAGTAGCTGACTAACATACTGTAGAAGAGCCAAGACTAGAGTAGCTGACTAACATACTGTATACTGTAGCAGAGCCAAGACTAGAGTAGCTGACTAACATACTTTAGCAGAGCCAAGACTAGAGTAGCTGACTAACATACTGTATACTGTAGCAGAGCCAAGACTAGGGTAGCTGACTAACATACTGTATACTTTAGCAGAGCCAAGACTAGAGTAGCTGACTAACATACTGTATAGCAGAGCCAAGACTAGAGTAGCTGACTAACATACTGTATAGCAGAGCCAAGACTAGAGTAGCTGACTAACATACTGTATACTGTAGCAGAGTCAAGGCTATTGTAGCTGACTAACATAATGTATACTATAGCAGAGCCAAGACTAGAGTAGCTGACTAACATACTGTATAGCAGAGCCAAGACTAGAGTAGCTGACTAACATACTGTATACTGTAGCAGAGCCAAGACTAGAGTAGCTGACTAACATACTGTATACTGTAGCAGAGCCAAGACTAGAGTAGCTGACTAACATACTGTATTGTGCAGAGCCAAGACTAGAGTAGCTGACTAACATACTGTATACTGTAGCAGAGCCAAGACTAGAGTAGCTGACTAACATAATGTATACTGTAGCAGAGCCAAGACTAGGGTAGCTGACTAACATACTGTATACTTTAGCAGAGCCAAGACTAGAGTAGCTGACTAACATACTGTATACTCTAGCAGAGCCAAGACTAGAGTAGCTGACTAACATACAGTATGGCAGAGCCAAGACTAGAGTAGCTGACTAACATACTGTATACTGTAGCAGAGCCAAGACTAGAGTAGCTGACTAACATACTGTATACTGTATATCAGAGCCAAGACTAGAGTAGCTGACTAACATACTGTAGCAGAGCCAAGACTAGAGTAGCTGACTAACATACTTTAGCAGAGCCAAGACTAGAGTAGCTGACTAACATACTGTAGCAGAGCCAAGACTAGAGTAGCTGACTAACATGCTGTATACTGTATAGCAGAGCCAAGACTAGAGTAGCTGACTAACATACTGTATACTGTAGCAGAGCCAAGACTAGAGTAGCTGACTAACATACTGTATTGCAGAGCCAAGACTAGAGTAGCTGACTAACATACTGTATACTGTAGCAGAGCCAAGACTAGGGTAGCTGACTAACATACTGTATACTGTAGCAGAGCCAAGACTAGAGTAGCTGACTAACATACTGTATAGCAGAGCCAAGACTACAGTAGCTGACTAACATACTGTAGCAGAGCCAAGACTAGAGTAGCTGACTAACATACTGTATAGCAGAGCCAAGACTAGAGTAGCTGACTAACATACTGTATACTGTAGCAGAGCCAAGACTAGGGTAGCTGACTAACATACTGTATACTGTAGCAGAGCCAAGACTAGAGTAGCTGACTAACATACTGTAGCAGAGCCAAGACTAGAGTAGCTGACTAACATACTGTATACTGTAGCAGAGCCAAGACTAGAGTAGCTGACTAACATACTGTATACTGTAGCAGAGCCAAGACTAGAGTAGCTGACTAACATACTGTATAGCAGAGCCAAGACTACAGTATCTGACTAACATACTGTACATCAGATCCAAAACTAGAGTAGCTGACTAACATACTGTATACTGTATAGCAGAGCCAATACTAGAGTAGCTGACTAACATACTGTAGCAGAGTCAAGACTAGAGTAGCTGACTAACATACTGTATAGCAGAGCCAAGACTAGAGTAGCTGACTTACATACTGTATACTGTAGCAGAGCCAAGACTAGAGTAGCTGACTAACATACTGTATACTGTAGCAGAGCCAAGACTATGGTAGCTGACTAACATACTGTATACTGTAGCAGAGCCAAGACTAGAGTAGCTGACTAACATACTGATAGCAGAGCCAAGACTAGAGTAGCTGACTAACATACTGTATACTGTAGAAGAGCCAAGACTAGAGTAGCTGACTAACATACTGTATACTGTATATCAGAGCCAAGACTAGAGTAGCTGACTAACATACTGTATACTGTAGCAGAGCCAAGACTAGAGTAGCTGACTAACATACTGTATACTGTAGCAGAGCCAAGACTAGGTAGCTGACTAACATACTGTATACTTTAGCAGAGCCAAGACTAGGGTAGCTGAATAACATACTGTATACTGTTAGCAGAGCCAAGACTAGAGTAGCTGACTAACATACTGTAACAGAGCCAAGACTAGGGTAGCTGACTAACATACTGATATATTTAGCAGAGCCAAGACTAGAGTAGCTGACTAACATACTGTATAGCAGAGCCAAGACTAGAGTAGCTGACTAACATACTGTATACTGTAGCAGAGCCAAGACTAGAGTAGCTGACTAACATACTGTAGAGAGCCAAGACTAGAGTAGCTGACTAACATACTGTAGCAGAGCCAAGACTAGAGTAGCTGACTAACATACTGTATACTGTAGAAGAGCCAAGACTAGAGTAGCTGACTAACATACTGTATACTGTAGCAGAGCCAAGACTAGAGTAGCTGACTAACATACTGTATACTGTATAACAGAGCCAAGACTATAGTAGCTGACTAACATACTGTATACTGTAGCAGAGCCAAGACTAGAGTAGCTGACTAACATACTGTATACTGTAGCAGAGCCAAGACTATGGTAGCTGACTAACATACTGTATACTTTAGCAGAGCCAAGACTAGAGTAGCTGACTAACATACTGTATACTTTAGCAGAGCCAAGACTAGAGTAGCTGACTAACATACTGTAGAAGAGCCAAGACTAGAGTAGCTGACTAACATACTGTAGAAGAGCCAAGACTAGATTAGCTGACTAACATACTGTATACTGTAGCAGAGCCAAGACTAGAGTAGCTGACTAACATACTGTAGCAGAGCCAAGACTAGAGTAGCTGACTAACATACTGTATACTGTAGCAGAGCCAAGACTAGGGTAGCTGACTAACATACTGTATACTTTAGCAGAGCCAAGACTAGAGTAGCTGACTAACATACTGTATAGCAGAGCCAAGACTAGAGTAGCTGACTAACATACTGTATAGCAGAGCCAAGACTAGAGTAGCTGACTAACATACTGTATACTGTAGCAGAGTCAAGACTATAGTAGCTGACTAACATACTGTATACTGTAGCAGAGCCAAGACTAGAGTAGCTGACTAACATACTGTATAGCAGAGCCAAGACTAGAGTAGCTGACTAACATACTGTATACTGTAGCAGAGCCAAGACTAGAGTAGCTGACTAACATACTGTATACTGTAGCAGAGCCAAGACTAGAGTAGCTGACTAACATACTGTATACTGTATATCAGAGCCAAGACTAGAGTAGCTGACTAACATACTGTATACTGTAGCAGAGCCAAGACTAGAGTAGCTGACTAACATAATGTATACTGTAGCAGAGCCAAGACTAGGGTAGCTGACTAACATACTGTATACTTTAGCAGAGCCAAGACTAGAGTAGCTGACTAACATACTGTATACTGTAGCAGAGCCAAGACTAGAGTAGCTGACCAACATACAGTATGAGCAGAGCCAAGACTAGAGTAGCTGACTAACATAGTGTATACTGTAGCAGAGCCAAGACTAGAGTAGCTGACTAACATACTGTATACTGTATATCAGAGCCAAGACTAGAGTAGCTGACTAACATACTGTAGCAGAGCCAAGACTAGAGTAGCTGACTAACATACTGTTTACTGTAGCAGAGCCAAGACTAGAGTAGCTGACTAACATACTGTAGCAGAGCCAAGACTAGAGTAGCTGACTAACATACTGTATACTGTATAGCAGAGCCAAGACTAGAGTAGCTGACTAACATACTGTATACTGTAGCAGAGCCAAGACTAGAGTAGCTGACTAACATACTGTATTGCAGAGCCAAGACTAGAGTAGCTGACTAACATACTGTATACTGTAGCAGAGCCAAGACTAGGGTAGCTGACTAACATACTGTATACTGTAGCAGAGCCAAGACTAGAGTAGCTGACTAACATACTGTAGCAGAGCCAAGAGTAGAGTAGCTGACTAACATACTGTATACTTTAGCAGAGCCAAGACTAGAGTAGCTGACTAACATACTGTATACTGTAGCAGAGCCAAGACTATGGTAGCTGACTAACATACTGTATACTGTAACAGAGCCAAGACTAGAGTAGCTGACTAACATACTGTATAGCAGAGCCAAGACTACAGTAGCTGACTAACATACTGTAGCAGAGCCAAGACTAGAGTAGCTGACTAACATACTGTATACTGTATCAGAGCCAAGACTAGAGTAGCTGACTAACATACTGTATACTGTAGCAGAGCCAAGACTAGAGTAGCTGACTAACATACTGTATAGCAGAGCCAAGACTACAGTATCTGACTAACATACTGTACATCAGATCCAAAACTAGAGTAGCTGAGTAACATACTGTATACTGTATAGCAGAGCCAATACTAGAGTAGCTGACTAACATACTGTAGCAGAGCCAAGACTAGAGTAGCTGACTAACATACTGTATAGCAGAGCCAAGACTAGAGTAGCTGACTAACATACTGTATACTGTAGCATAGCCAAGACTAGAGTAGCTGACTAACATACTGTATACTGTAGCAGAGCCAAGACTATGGTAGCTGACTAACATACTGTATACTGTATTAGAGCCAAGACTAGGGTAGCTGACTAACATACTGTATACTGTAGCAGAGCCAATACTAGAGTAGTGACTAACAACTGTAGCTGAGCCAAGACTAGAGTAGCTGACTAACATACTGTATACTGTAGCAGAGCCAAGACTATGGTAGCTGACTGACATACTGTAGCAGAGCCAAGACTAGAGTAGCTGACTAACATACTGTATACTTTAGCAGAGCCAAGACTAGAGTAGCTGACTAACATACTGAATATTTCAGCAGAGCCACGACTAGAGTAGCTGACTAACATACTGTATAGCAGAGCCAAGACTAGAGTAGCTGACTAACATACTGTATACTGTATAGCAGAGCCAAGACTAGAGTAGCTTACTAACATACTGTATACTGTAGCAGAGCCAAGACTAGAGTAGCTGACTAACATACTGCATACTGTTGCAGAGCCAAGACTAGAGTAGCTGACTAACATACTGTATACTGTATAGCAGAGCCAATACTAGAGTAGCTGACTAACATACTGTATAGCAGAGCCAAGACTAGAGTAGCTGACTAACATACTGTATACAGTAGCAGAGCCAAGACTAGAGTAGCTGACTAACATACTGTATGGCAGAGCCAAGACTAGAGTAGCTGACTAACATACTGTTTACTGTAGCAGAGCCAAGACTAGAGTAGCTGACTAACATACTGTAGCAGAGCCAAGACTAGAGTAGCTGACTAACATACTGTATACTGTATAGCAGAGCCAAGACTAGAGTAGCTGACTAACATACTGTATACTGTAGCAGAGCCAAGACTAGAGTAGCTGACTAACATACTGTATACTGTAGCAGAGCCAAGACTAGAGTAGCTGACTAACATACTGTATAGCAGAGCCAAGACTACAGTAGCTGACTAACATACTGTAGCAGAGCCAAGACTAGAGTAGCTGACTAACATACTGTATACTGTAGCAGAGCCAAGACTAGAGTAGCTGACTAACATACTGTATACTGTAGCAGAGCCAAGACTAGAGTAGCTGACAAACATACTGTAGCAGAGCCAATGCTAGAGTAGCTGACTAACATACTGTATAGCAGAGCCAAGACTAAGGTAGCTGACTAACATACTGTATACTGTATATCAGAGCCAAGACTAGAGTAGCTGACTAACATACTGTATACTGTAGCAGAGCCAAGACTAGAGTAGCTGACTAACATACTGTATACTGTAGCAGAGCCAAGACTCTGGTAGCTGACTAACATACTGTATACTGTAGCAGAGCCAAGACTAGGGTAGCTGACTAACATACTGTATACTGTATAGCAGAGCCAATACTAGAATAGCTGACTAACATACTGTAGCAGAGCCAAGACTAGAGTAGCTGACTAACATACTGTATACTGTAGCAGAGCCAAGACTATGGTAGCTGACTAACATACTGTAGCAGAGCCAAGACTAGAGTAGCTGACTAACATACTGCATACTTTAGCAGAGCCAAGACTAGAGTAGCTGACTAACATACTGTATACTGTAGCAGAGCCAAGACTAGAGTAGCTGACTAACATACTGTATATCAGAGCCAAGACTAGAGTAGCTGACTAACATACTTTATACTGTAGCAGAGCCAAGACTAGAGTAGCTGACTAACATACTGTATAGCAGAGCTAAGACTACAGTAGCTGACTAACATACTGTAGCAGAGCCAAGACTAGAGTAGCTGACTAACATACTGTATACTGTAGCAGAGCCAAGACTAGAGTAGCTGACTAACATAATGTATAGCAGAGCCAAGACTAAGGTAGCTGACTAACATACTGTATACTGTATATCAGAGCCAAGACTAGAGTAGCTGACTAACATACTGTATACTGTAGCAGAGCCAAGACTAGAGTAGCTGACTAACATACTGTATACTGTAGCAGAGCCAAGACTCTGGTAGCTGACTAACATACTGTATACTGTAGCAGAGCCAAGACTAGGGTAGCTGACTAACATACTGTATACTGTATAGCAGAGCCAATACTAGAGTAGCTGACTAACATACTGTAGCAGAGCCAAGACTAGAGTAGCTGACTAACATACTGTATACTGTAGCAGAGCCAAGACTATGGTAGCTGACTAACATACTGTAGCAGAGCCAAGACTAGAGTAGCTGACTAACATACTGTATACTTTAGCAGAGCCAAGACTAGAGTAGCTGACTAACATACTGTATACTGTAGCAGAGCCAAGACTAGAGTAGCTGACTAACATACTGTATATCAGAGCCAAGACTAGAGTAGCTGACTAACATACTGTAGCAGAGCCAAGACTAGAGTAGCTGACTAACATACTGTAGCAGAGCCAAGACTAGAGTAGCTGACTAACATACTGTATAGCAGAGCTAAGACTACAGTAGCTGACTAACATACTGTAGCAGAGCCAAGACTAGAGTAGCTGACTAACATACTGTATAGCAGAGCCAAGACTAGAGTAGCTGACTAACATACTGTATACTGTATAGCAGAGCCAAGACTAGAGTAGCTGACTAACGTATACTGTGCAGAGCCAAGACTAGAGTAGCTGACTAACATATACTGTAGCAGAGCCAAGACTAGAGTAGCTGACTAACATACTGTATAGCAGAGCTAAGACTACAGTAGCTGACTAACATACTGTAGACAGAGCCAAGACTAGAGTAGCTGACTAACATACTGTATACTGTAGCAGAGCCAAGACTAGAGTAGCTGACTAACATAATGTATAGCAGAGCCAAGACTACAGTGCTGACTAACATACTGTAGAATAGGTAGCTGAGTAACATACTGTATACTGTATAGCAGAGCCAATACTAGAGTAGCTGACTAACATACTGTGCAGAGCCAAGACTAGAGTAGCTGACTAACATACTGTTAGCAGAGCCAAGACTAGAGTAGCTGACTAACATACTGTATACTGTAGCAGAGCCAAGACTCGAGTAGCTGACTAACATACTGTATACTGTAGCAGAGCCAAGACTAGGGTAGCTGACTAACATACTGTATACTGTATAGCAGAGCCAATACTAGAATAGCTGACTAACATACTGTAGCAGAGCCAAGACTAGAGTAGCTGACTAACATACTGTATACTGTAGCAGAGCCAAGACTATGGTAGCTGACTAACATACTGTAGCAGAGCCAAGACTAGAGTAGCTGACTAACATACTGTATACTGTAGCAGAGCCAAGACTAGAGTAGCTGACTAACATACTGTATACTCAGAGCCAAGACTAGAGTAGCTGACTAACATACTGTTAGCAGAGCCAAGACTAGAGTAGCTGACTAACATACTGTCTTAGCAGAGCCAAGACTAGAGTAGCTGACTAACATACTGTATAGTAGCAGAGCCAAGACTACAGTAGCTGACTAACATACTGTATAGCAGAGCCAAGACTAGAGTAGCTGACTAACATACTGTATACTGTAGCAGAGCCAAGACTAGAGTAGCTGACTAACATACTGTATAGCAGAGCCAAGACTAGAGTAGCTGACTAACATACTGTATACTGTAGCAGAGCCAAGACTAGAGTAGCTGACTAACATACTGTATGTAGCAGAGCCAAGACTAGGGTAGCTGACTAACATACTGTATACTGTATAGCAGAGCCAAGACTAGAGTAGCTGACTAACAGATACTGTAGCAGAGCCAAGACTAGAGTAGCTGACTAACATACTGATACTGTATAGCAGAGCCAAGACTAGAGTAGCTGACTAACAATACTGTAGCAGAGCCAAGACTAGAGTAGCTGACTAACATACTGTAGCAGAGCCAAGACTAGAGTAGCTGACTAACATACTGTATAGCAGAGCCAAGACTAGAGTAGCTGACTAACATACTGTATAGCAGAGCCAAGACTAGAGTAGCTGACTAACATACTGTACTGTAGCAGAGCCAAGACTAGAGTAGCTGACTAACATACTGTAGCAGAGCCAAGACTAGAGTAGCTGACTAACAACTGTTATGTAGCAGAGCCAAGACTAGAGTAGCTGACTAACAACTGATACTGTAGCAGAGCCAAGACTAGAGTAGCTGACTAACATACTGATACTGTAGCAGAGCCAAGACTAGAGTAGCTGACTAACATACTGTATAGCAGAGCCAAGACTACAGTAGCTGACTAACATACTGTAGCAGAGCCAAGACTAGAGTAGCTGACTAACATACTGTATACTGTAGCAGAGCCAAGACTACAGTAGCTGACTAACATACTGTATACTGATAGCAGAGCCAAGACTAGAGTAGCTGACTAACATACTGTAGCAGAGCCAAGACTAGAGTAGCTGACTAACATACTGTACAGCAGAGCCAAGACTAGAGTAGCTGACTAACATACTGTATACTGTATAAGAGCCAAGACTAGAGTAGCTGACTAACATACTGTATTAGCAGAGCCAAGACTAGAGTAGCTGACTAACATACTGTATACTGTAGCAGAGCCAAGACTAGAGTAGCTGACTAACATACTGTATACTGTAGCAGAGCCAAGACTAGAGTAGCTGACTAACATACTGTATACTGTATAGCAGAGCCAATACTAGAGTAGCTGACTAACATACTGTAGAAGAGCCAAGACTAGAGTAGCTGACTAACATACTGTATACTGTAGCAGAGCCAAGACTAGAGTAGCTGACTAACATACTGTATAGCAGAGCCAAGACTAGAGTAGCTGACTAACATACTGTATACTGTAGCAGAGCCAAGACTAGAGTAGCTGACTAACATACTGTATACTGTAGCAGAGCCAAGACTAGAGTAGCTGACTAACATACTGTATACGCAGAGCCAAGACTAGAGTAGCTGACTAACATACTGTATACTGTTGCAGAGCCAAGACTAGAGTAGCTGACTAACATACTGTATACTGTAGCAGAGCCAAGACTAGAGTAGCTGACTAACATACTGTATACTGTATAGCAGAGCCAAGACTAGAGTAGCTGACTAACATACTGTATACTGTAGCAGAGCCAAGACTAAGGTAGCTGACTAACATACTGTATTGTAGGCAGAGCCAAGACTAGAGTAGCTGACTAACATACTGTATACTGTAGAAGAGCCAAGACTAGAGTAGCTGACTAACATACTTTATACTTTAGCAGAGCCAAGACTCTGGTAGCTGACTAACATACTGTATACTGTAGCAGAGCCAAGACTAGGGTAGCTGACTAACATACTGTATACTGTATAGCAGAGCCAAGACTAGAGTAGCTGACTAACATACTGTAGCAGAGCCAAGACTAGAGTAGCTGACTAACATACTGTATTGAGAGCCAAGACTAGAGTAGCTGACTAACATACTGTATACTGTATAGCAGAGCCAAGACTAGAGTAGCTGACTAACATACTGTATACTGTAGCAGAGCCAAGACTAGAGTAGCAGACTAACATACTGTATAGCAGAGCCAAGACTAGAGTAGCTGACTAACATACTGTATGGCAGAGCCAAGACTAGAGTAGCAGACTAACATACTGTATAAGAGCCAAGACTAGAGTAGCTGACTAACATACTGTATGGCAGAGCCAAGACTAGAGTAGCTGACTAACATACTGTATGGCAGAGCCAAGACTAGAGTAGCTGACTAACATACTGTATACTGTATAGCAGAGCCAATACTAGAGTAGCTGACTAACATACTGTAGCAGAGCCAAGACTAGAGTAGCTGACTAACATACTGTAGCAGAGCCAAGACTAGAGTAGCTGACTAACATACTGTAGCAGAGCCAAGACTAGAGTAGCTGACTAACATACTGTATAGCAGAGCTAAGACTACAGTAGCTGACTAACATACTGTAGCAGAGCCAAGACTAGAGTAGCTGACTAACATACTGTATACTGTAGCAGAGCCAAGACTACAGTAGCTGACTAACATACTGTATACTGTATAGCAGAGCCAATACTAGAGTAGCTGACTAACATACTGTAGCAGAGCCAATACTAGAGTAGCTGACTAACATACTGTACATCAGAGCCAAGACTAGAGTAGCTGACTAACATACTGTATACTGTAGAAGAGCCAAGACTAGGGTAGCTGACTAACATACTGTAGTAGCAGAGCCAAGACTAGAGTAGCTGACTAAGTAGCAGAGCCAAGACTAGAGTAGCTGACTAACATAGTATATGCGAGCCAAGACTAGAGTAGCTGACTAACATACTGTATACTGTAGCAGAGCCAAGACTAGAGTAACTGACTAACATACTGTATACTGTATATCAGAGCCAAGACTAGAGTAGCTGACTAACATACTGTATAGCAGAGCCAAGACTAGAGTAGCTGACTAACATACTGTATACTGTTGCAGAGCCAAGACTAGAGCAGCTGACTAACATACTGTATACTGTAGCAGAGCCAAGACTAGGGTAGCTGACTAACATACTGTATACTGTATAGCAGAGCCAAGACTAGAGTAGCTGACTAACATACTGTATACTGTAGCAGAGCCAAGACTAGAGTAGCTGACTACCATACTGTATGGCAGAGCCAAGACTAGAGTAGCTGACTAACATACTGTATACTGTAGAAGAGCCAAGACTAGAGTAGCTGACTAACATACTTTATACTGTAGCAGAGCCAAGACTCTGGTAGCTGACTAACATACTGTATACTGTAGCAGAGCCAAGACTAGGGTAGCTGACTAACATACTGTATACTGTATAGCAGAGCCAATACTAGAGTAGCTGACTAACATACTGTAGCAGAGCCAAGACTAGAGTAGCTGACTAACATACTGTATGGCAGAGCCAAGACTAGAATAGCTGACTAACATACTGTATACTGTATAGCAGAGCCAAGACTAGAGTAGCTGACTAACATACTGTATACTGTAGCAGAGCCAAGACTAGAGTAGCAGACTAACATACTGTATAGCAGAGCCAAGACTAGAGTAGCTGACTAACATACTGTATGGCAGAGCCAAGACTAGAGTAGCTGACTAACATACTGTATGGCAGAGCCAAGACTAGAGTAGCTGACTAACATACTGTATACTGTAGCAGAGCCAAGACTAGAGTAGCTGACTAACATGCAGCCAGAGGGATCTCTAAAGATTCACTTTGAAATCGGACGTTTTTGCACGTCCCCAGGACGTCAGGAGATGCCTTCAAAACCGGCCACTAGGGGTAAAAAAATGTTTTTCCCATGTCTCTCGCAAACGGATTATACACACATTCATGGAACCCTTCTAAAAATGTGGTTATTTTCAATAACTAAGCCCTAATTATGGAAAAGCAGGACCGTCCCATCCCCTCCGTCACCCCCTCTTTCTCATTCACTTGGTCCCCTCTATTTATCTCTCTCCCCTATTCTGTCTGATGTCCACTACCTCTCTCTCACCTGCTAGATCACCTTCCCGTCCCTTCTCTCTCCTCCTCTCTCTTTATCTCTCCCCCTCAGCCCTCTGTCCGTCTGTCCCTCTGTCCGTCTGTCCCTCTGTCCCTCTGTCCGTCTGTCCTCAGCCCTCTGTCCGTCTGTCCTCAGCCCTCTGTCCGTCTGTCCGTCTGTCCGTCTGTCCGTCTGTCCTCAGCCCTCTGTCCGTCTGTCCTCAGCCCTCTGTCCCTCTGTCCGTCTGTCTAACGTGTCTCTGTTCTGCTGCTCCTACCAGGAGATGATGACCAGTCTGATAAGCGAGACCCCAGATCACCCTATCCCTTTTCTCATCAATCACCTGCAGACCAAGCAAGGCAGCCCCGGCAAGCTGCACAGGACACTGTCGGGCTCCGCCGCTCTGTGGGCCCAGAGTGATGCAGGTAGGAACATGCACACACACCTACACTCACATAAACTCACAGAGCATGCACGTGTGAGCAATCGTGTACACACACACACACACACACACACACACACGGTCTTGTATAACTAACCTTGTGGGGAAACACAATTCAGTCCCATTCTAAATCCTATTTTCCTTAACCACTAACTCTAACCATTTGACATTTACATTTTAGTCATTTAGCAGACGCTCTTATCCAGAGCTACTTACATTGAGTGAGTGCATACATTTTCATACTGGCCCCCCGTGGGAAACGAACCCACAACCCTGGCGTTGCAAGCGCCATGCTCTACCAACTGAGCCACAGGGGACTAACCTTAACCCCAAAACCTAACCCTAACCCTAAACCTAGCTCCTAACCCTAAAACTAACCCTAACTCCTAACCCTAAACCTAAACCTAATTCTAACCTTAACCCTAAACCCCCTAGAAATGTGGGGACTAGCAAAAATGCCCCCAGTTGGTCAAATATTTGTTTGTTTACTACTCTTGTCAGGACTGGTCACCACAAGTATAGTTAAACATGTCCGAAAACACACACACACACACACACACACACACACACACACACACACACACACACACACACACACACACACACACACACACACACAAACATTCCGAGTCATTGTGTTTACTACAGTCCTGGTCACCATCAACTTTCAGCAGAGAGTAAGGGAGGTCCTGACTTCAGGAGTTATGAGAAGCCCTGGCAGATCCACCCTGAGAAACCCAAGAAGTCTAAGAGTGATCTGGCTGTGTCTAACATCTCCCCTCCCTCGCCAGAATCCAAGTCCTGTGAGTATAGCTATGTCTACAGTATGTCATTTATAGACGGTTTTTATATCGCTCCAATAAGTCCTTTTATTAGTCCTGTCAGTACCTCTGTCATTACCAATGGGTGTACTCGGCTGCTACCTAACCCTATACTCCCACCAGAACCCCCAGAACTCTGCATGCTAACGGAAAGTACATTTAAACCAGCAAGCACAGCCTCTGTTTTCATTACAGAATTTAGACACTGATACATGTTGTACCCCAGTTATTTACCTCATTGGTTTCAATGTCCCCTTTTTAATTGGATGTAATTTCCCATTAAATTAGTAATGGTTTACTGTCCAATGGGCCAGCGCCAGATGAGAGAGAGAGAGAGAGAGAGAGAGAGAGAGAGAGAGAGAGAGAGAGAGAGAGAGAGAGAGAGAGAGAGAGAGAGAGAGAGAGAGAGAGAGAGAGAGAGAGAGAGAGAGAGAGTAATGGTGTTCCAAAAAGGTCCAGTTGCCAGGACCACAAATACAAATTCCATCTAGACACCGTTGCCCTAGAGCACACAAAAAACTATACATACCTCGGCCTAAACATCAGCGCCACAGGTAACTTCCCACAAAGCTGTGAACGATCTGAGAGACAAGGCAAGAAGGGCCTTCTATGCCATCAAAAGGAACATAAAATTTGACATACCAATTAGGATCTGGCTAAAAATACTTGAATCAGTTATAGAACCCATTGCCCTTTATGGTTCTGAGGTCTGGGGTCCGCTCACCAACCAAGAATTCACAAAATGGGACAAACACCAAATTGAGACTCTGCATGCAGAATTCTGCAAAAACATCCTCCGTGTACAACGTAAAACACCAAATAATGCATGCAGAGCAGAATTAGGCCAATACCCGCTAATTATCAAAATCCAGAAAAGAGCCGTGTAAATTCTATAACCACTTAAAAGGAAGCGATTCCCAAACCTTCCATAACAAAGCCATCACCTACAGAGAGATGAACTTGGAGAAGAGTCCCCTAAGTAAGCTTGTCCTGGGGCTCTGTTCACAAACACAAACAGACCCCACACAGCCCCAGGACAACAACAACAACAACACAATTAGACCCAACCAAATCATGAGAAAACAAAAAGAGAATTACTTGACACATTGGAAAGAACAAACAAATAAACAGAGCAAACTAGAATGCTATTTGGCCCCAAACAGAGAGTACACAGTGGCAGAATACCTGACCACTGTGACTGACCCAAACTTAAGGAAAGCTTTGACTATGTACAGACTCAGTGAGCATAGCCTTGCTATTGAGAAAGGCCGCCGTAGGCAGACTTGGCTCTCAAGAGAAGACAGGCTATGTGCACACTGCCCACAAAATGAGGTGGAAACTGAGCTGCACTTCCTAACCTCCTGCCAAATGTATGACCATATTAGAGACACATATTTCCCTCAGATTACAGCGATCCACAAAGAATTCGAAAACAAACCCAATTTTGATAAACTCCCTTATCTACTGGGTGAAAAACCATAGTGTGCCATCACAGCTGCAAGATTTGTGACCTGTTGCCACAAGAGAGGGCAACCAGTGAAGAACAAACACCATTGTAAATACAACCCATATTTATGTTTATTTATTTTCCCATTTGTACTTTAACTATTTGCACATTGTTACAACACTGTATATATACATAATATGACATTTGAAATGTCTTTTTTCTTTTGAAACTTCTGAGTGTAATGTTTACTGTTAATATTTATTGTTTATTTCACTTTTGTTTACTATCTACTTCACTTGCTTTGGCAATGTTAACACCACGTTTCCCATGCCAATAAAGCCCTTAAATTGAATTGAAATTGGAGAGAGAGAGAGAGAGAGAGAGAGAGAGAGAGAGAGAGAGAGAGAGAGAGAGAGAGAGAGAGAGAGAGAGAGAGAGAGAGAGAGAGAGAGAGAGAGAGAGAGAGAGAGAGAGAGAGAGAGAGAGAGAGAGAGAGAGAGAGAGAGAGAGAGAGAGAGAGAGAGAGAGAGAGAGAGAGAGAGAGAGAGAGAGAGAGAGAGAGAAATACATACAAGAAAATAAACTTTTTCCAAAACACACAGTGTCTAAACTCTGGTGTCCAAATACCCAGCGCGCCCTAGACCTTCTGTCTAAGGACCGACTAGGATCACCCAGCCACATAATAATACACACAGGCACAAACGACCTGAGAACACAGCAGGAAAGGGTGGCCACATCACTCAAGGGCGTGATAGAAAAAGCTTCTTCTACTTTCCCCAACGCACAAGTGGTTATCTCAACCCTGTTACCACGAAAAGACTTCCACCCTGCTACCATACAGCGGGTAAACGCAAGTATTTCCCGTGACTGTGCATCAAAACCAAATGTCTTCCTGGCCCACCACTCCACCCTGGACGTGAACAGCCTTTACGACCAGGTCCACCTATACAAGGCAGCAGTGCCCACCTTCGCCCGGACCCTAAAGGATATCGCCCTCAACCGCAGACCCAACACCTCACACAGGAGCAACAGATCAACAGACACCCCGCCCAGACCAGCGAGACACTCTCCCAGACCTGCGGGACCCCCCAGGACCTACACATAGAGGACCCCGCAGAGAGGACCTACATCCAGACCACAGCACCATCAACCACATCTACACCCCCCACCCCAACCAATTAACTCCCCCCAAGTCAACCATGCCCACACCCCATTTAGGCCCCCTCAGATCAGACCTATGCCCCTCCTACCCACCCCAAGCCCCCACTCCCACAAAGAGGGCCTCAACATGAAAGTCACACATACGCCCAGGCCGTGAGCAGGCAAACAGGCCCAACACCCACTCTTACACTAGCCCAAGCCAATGGCATGTACCAGATGCTCAGCAGGCTCTGCTCACAATTACTGGCCTGAGGCCAAACCACACAACCAACAACATTAGACACTTTATGGAACACAAAGCCTTCACTATTTCATCCTGGAATATCCAAGGCCTGAGGTCATCTGCCTTTGGCCTAAAGAGCAGGAATCTGGACTTCACCAAAGAAATCGGAAATACAGACATTGTCATCCTACAAGAAACATGGTATAGAGGAGACGGACCCACTGGTTGCCCTCTAGGTTACAGAGAGCTGGTAGTCCCATCCACCAAACTACCAGGTGTGAAACAGGGAAGGGACTCAGGGGGTATGCTAATTTGGTATAGAGCAGACCTAACTCACTCTATTAAATTAATCAAAACAGGAACATTTTACATTTGGTTAGAAATTCAAAAGGAAATGATCTCAACTGAGAAAAATGTCCTCTTGTGTGCTACCTATATCCCCCACTAGAATCCCCATACTTTAACGAAGACAGTTTCTCCATCCTGGAGGGGGAAATCAATCATTTCAGACCCAGGGACATGTACTAGTCTGTGGCGACCTAAATGCCAGAACTGGACAAGAACCTGACACCCTCAGTACACAGGGGGACAAACACCTACCTGGAGGTGACAGCATTCCCTCCCCATATGCCCCCTAGGCACAACTACGACAACATAACCAACAAAAATGGGTCACGACTCCTGCAGCTCTGTCGCACACTGGGTATGTACATAGTCAATGGTAGGCTTCGAGGACTCCTATGGTAGGTACACCTATAGCTCATCTCTTGGCAGTAGTACTGTAGACTACTTTATCACTGACCTCAACCCAGAGTCTCTCAGAGCGTTTCACAGTCAGCCCACTGACACCCCTATCAGACCACAGCAAAATCACAGTCTACTTGAACAGAGCAATACTCAATCATGAGGCATCAAAGCCAAAAGAACTGAATAATATTAAGAAATGCTATAGATGGAAGGAAAGTAGTGTTGAAACCTACCAAAAAACAATTAGGAAACAACAAATTCAATCCATTCTAGACAACTTCCTGGACAAAACGTTCCACTGTAATAGTGAAGGTGTAAACTTGGCAGTAGAAAACCTAAACAGTATATTTGACCTCTCAGCTTCCCTATCAAATCTAAAAATATCTAACAGAAAACCAAAGAAAAGTAATAACAGTGATAAATGGTTTGATGAAGAATGCAAAAACCTAAGAAAGAAATTGAGAAACCTATCCAACCAAAAACATAGAGACCCAGAAAACCTGAGCCTACGCCTTCACTATAGTGAATCACTAAAACAATACAGAAATACACTACGGAAAAAGAAGGAACAGCATGTCAGAAATCAGCTCAGTGTAATTGAAGAATCCATAGACTCTAACCACTTCTGGGAAAATTGGAAAACACTAAACAAACAACAACACGAAGAGCTATCTATCCAAAACGGAGATGTATGGGTAAACCACTTCTCCAATCTTTTTGGCCCTATAACAGAGAACAAACAGCAAAAAAATATAGATGATCAAATTCAAATCTTAGAATCAACTATTAAAGACTACCAGAACCCACTGGATTCTCCAATTTACATTGAATGAACTACAGGACAAAATACAAACCCTCCAACCCAAAAAGTCCTGTGGTGTTGATGGTATCCTCAATGAAATGATAAAATATACAGACCACAAATTTCAATTAGCTATACTTAAACTATTTAACATCATCCTTAGCTCTGGCATCTTCCCCAATATCTGGAACCAAGGACTGATCACCCCAATCCACAAAAGTGGAGACAGATTTGACCCCAATAACTACCGTGGGATATGCGTCAACAGCAACCTTGGGAAAATCCTCTGCAATATCATTAACAGCAGACTAGTTCATTTCCTCAGTGAAAACAATGTACTGAGCAAATGTCAAATTGGCTTTTACCAAATTACCGTACGACAGACCACGTATTCACCCTGCACACCCTAATTGACAAACAAACAAACCAAAACAAAGGCAAAGTCTTCTCATGCTTTGTTGATTTAAAAAAAAACTATACAAATTGATGGAAAGTGGGGTTGGGGGAAAAATATACGACATTATAAAATCCATGTACACAAACAACAATTGTGCGGTTAAAATTGGCAAAAAACACACACATTTCTTTCCACAGGGCCGTGGGGTGAGACAGGGATGCAGTTTAAGCCCCACCCTCTTCAACATATATATCAACGAATTGGCGAGGGCACTAGGAACAGTCTGCAGCACCCGGCCTCACCCTACTAGAATCTGAAGTCAAATGTCTTCTGTTTGCTGACGATCTGGTGCTTCTGTCACCAACCAAAGAGGGCCTACAGCAGCACCTAGATCTTCTGCACAGATTCTGTCAGACCTGGGCCCTGACAGTAAATCTCAGTAAGACAAAAATAATGGTGTTCCAAAAAGGTCCAGTTGCCAGGACCACAAATACAAATTCCATCTAGACACCGTTGCCCTAGAGCACACAAAAAACTATACATACCTCGGCCTAAACATCAGCGCCACAGGTAACTTCCACAAAGCTGTGAACGATCTGAGAGACAAGGCAAGAAGGGCCTTCTATGCCATCAAAAGGAACATAACATTTGACATACCAATTAGGATCTGGCTAAAAATACTTGAATCAGTTATAGAACCCATTGCCCTTTATGGTTGTGAGGTCTGGGGTCCGCTCACCAACCAAGAATTCACAAAATGGGACAAACACCAAATTGAGACTCTGCATGCAGAATTCTGCAAAAACATCCTACGTGTACAACGTAAAACACCAAATAATGCATGCAGAGCAGAATTAGGCCAATACCCGCTAATTATCAAAATCCAGAAAAGAGCCAGTTAAATTCTATAACCACTTAAAAGGAAGCGATTCCCAAACCTTCCATAACAAAGCCATCACCTACAGAGAGATGAACTTGGAGAAGAGTCCCCTAAGTAAGCTTGTCCTGGGGCTCTGTTCACAAACACAAACAGACCCCACACAGCCCCAGGACAACAACAACAACAACACAACTAGACCCAACCAAATCATGAGAAAACAAAAAGAGAATTACTTGAGAGAGAGAGAGAGAGAGAGAGAGAGAGAGAGAGAGAGACCACAGCACCACCAGCCACACCCCCATCCCAACCAATCAACCCCCCCCCCAAGTCACCCATGCCCACACCCCATTTAGGCCCCCTCAGATCAGACCTATGTCCCCTGCTCCCGCAAAGGCGGCCTCAACATGAAAGTCACACAAACAGTGGGGAGAACAAGTATTTGATACACTGCCGATTTTGCAGGTTTTCCTACTTACAAAGCATGTAGAGGTCTGTAATTTTTATCATAGGTACACTTCAACTGTGAGAGACGGAATCTAAAACAAAAATCCAGAAAATCACATTGTATGATTTTTAAGTAATTAATTTGCATTTTATTGCATGACATAAGTATTTGATACATCAGAAAAGCAGAACTTCATATTTGGTACAGAAACCTTTGTTTGCAATTACAGAGATCATATGTTTCCTGTAGGTCTTGACCAGGTTTGCACACACTGCAGCAGGGATTTTGACCCACTCCTCCATACAGACCTTCTCCAGATCCTTCAGGGTTTCGGGGCTGTCGCTGGGCAATACGGACTTTCAGCTCCCCTCCAAAGATTTTCTATTGGGTTCAAGTCTGGAGACTGGCTAGGCTACTCCAGGACCTTGAGATGCTTCTTATGGAGCCACTCCTTAGTTGCCCTGGCTGTGTGTTTCGGGTCATTGTCATGCTGGAAGACCCAGCCACGACCCATCTTCAATGCTCTTACTGAGGGAAGGAGGTTGTTGGCCAAGATCTCAAGATACATGGCCCCATCCATCCTCCCCTCAATACGGTGCAGTCGTCCTGTCCCCTTTGCAGAAAAGCATCCCCAAAGAATGATACTTCCACCTCCATGCTTCACGGTTGGGATGGTGTTCTTGGGGTTGTACTCATCCTTCTTCTTCCTCCAAACACGGCGAGTGGAGTTTAGACCAAAAAGCTCTATTTTAGTCTCATCAGACCACATGACCTTCTCCCATTCCTCCTCTGGATCATCCAGATGGTCATTGGCAAACTTCAGACGGGGCCTGGACATGCGCTGGCTTGAGCAGGGGGACCTTGCGTACGCTGCAGGATTTTAATCCATGACGGCGTAGTGTGTTACTAATGGTTTTCTTTGAGACTGTGGTCCCAGCTCTCTTCAGGTCATTGACCAGGTCCTGCCGGTAGTTCTGGGCTGATCCCTCACCTTCCTCATGATCATTGATGCCCCACGAGGTGAGATCTTCCATGGAATGAACTTCTTCCATTTTCTAATAATTGCGCCAACAGTTGTTGCCTTCTCACCAAGCTGCTTGCCTATTGTCCTGTAGCCCATCCCAGCCTTTTGCAGGTCTACAATTTTATCCCTGATGTCCTTACACAGCTCTCTGGTCTTGGCCAATGTGGAGAGCTTGGAGTCTGTTTGATTGAGTGTGTGAACAGGTGTCTTTTATACAGGTAATGAGTTCAAACAGGTGCAGTTAATACAGGTAATGAGTGGAGAACAGGAGGGCTCCTTAAAGAAAAACTAACAGGTCTGTGAGAGCCGGAATTCTTACTGGTTGGTAGGTGATCAAATACTTATGTCATGCAATAAAATGCAAATTAATTACTTAAAAATCATACAATGTGATTTTCTGGATTTTTGTTTTAGATTCCGTCTCTCAGAGTTGAAGTGTACCTATGATAAAAAATTACAGACCTCTACATGCTTTGTAAGTAGGAAAACCTGCAAAATCGGCAGTGTATCAAATACTTGTTCTCCCCACTGTATGCCCAGGCCGTGAGCAGGCAAACAGGCCCAACCCCCACTCTTACACTAGCCCAAGCCAATGGTACCAGATGCTCAGCAGGCTCTGCTCACACTTACTGGTCTGAGGCCAAACCATACGACTAACATTATTGGACACTTTATGGAACACAAAGCCTTCACTATCTCATCCTGGAATATCCAAGGCCTGAGGTCATCTGCCTTTGGCCTAAAGAGCAGGAACCTGGACTTCACCAAAGAAAATACAGACATTGTCATCCTACAAGAAACATGGTATAGAGGAGATTGACCCACTGGTTGCCCTCTAGGTTACAGAGAGCTGGGAGTCCCATCCACCAAACTACCAGGTGTGAAACAGGGAAAGGATTCATCCCCCTTGGCGTTTTTCCTATTTTTTTGCATTACAACCTGTAATTTAAATGGATTTTTATTTGGATTTCATGTAATAGACATACACAAAATAGTCCAAATTGGTGATGTGAAATGAATACAATAACTTGTTAAAAAAAATTATAAAAAATATAAACGGAAAAGTGGGGCATGCATATGTATTCACCTTCCCTTTGCTATGAAGCCCCTAAATAGGATCTGGTGCAACCAATTACCTTCAGAAGTCACATAATTAGTTACATAAAGTCCACCTGTGTGCAATCTAAGTGTCACATGATCTGTCACATGATCTCACTATATAGACACCTGTTCTGAAATGCCCCAGAGTCTGCAACACCACTAAGCAAGGGGCACCACCAAGAAAGCGGCACCATGAAGACCAAGGAGCTCTCCAAACAGGTCAGGGACAAAGTTGTGGAGAATTACAGATCAGGGTTGGGTTATAAAAAAATATCTGAAACTTTGAACATCCCACGGAGCACCATTAAATCCATTATTAAAAATTGAAAGAATATGGCACCACAACAAACCTGCCAAAAAGAGGGCCGCCCACCAAAACTCACGGACCAGGCAAGGAGGGCATTAATCAGAGGCAACAAAGAGACCAAAGATAACCCTGAAGGAGCTGCAAAGCTCCACAGCGGAGATTGGAGTATCTGTCCATAGGATCACTTTTTATGCCGTACACTCCACAGGGCTGGGCTTTATGGAAGAGTGGCCAGAAAAAATACATTGCTTTAAGAAAAAAATAAGAAAACACGTTTGGTTTTCGCCAAAAGGCATGTGGGAGACTCCCAAACATATGGAAGAAGGTACTAAAGACTAAAATGTAGCTTTTTAGCAATCAAGGAAAACGCTATGTCTGGCACAAACCCAACACCTCTCATCACCCCGAGAACACCATCCCACAGTGAAGCATGGTGGTGGCAGCATCATGCTGTGGGGATGATTTTCATCGGCAGGGACTGGGAAACTGGTTGTGAATAGTTACGCACGCTCAAGTTTTCTGTTTTTTTTTCTTATTTCTTGTTTTTTTCACAAGAAAAAATATTTTGCATCTTCAAAGTGGTAGGCATGTTGTGTAAATCAAATTATACAACCCCCCCCCAAAATCCATTTTAATTCCAGGTTGTAAGGAAACAAAATAGGAAAAATGCCAATGGGGGTGTCACGGTCGTCTATGTCGTCTAAGTATGACCAAGGCGCAGCGTGTCCAAGAAACATGACTTTATTAATTAAACGATATCGAACTACAAAACAAAAGACGACTCAATGAAGTCCACGGTACACAAACCGAAACGGAACAAAAACCCACAACCCTCATGAGAACACAAACAGTTTAAATATGGCTCCCAATCAGAGATAACGAGCCGACAGCTGACACTCGTTACCTCCGATTGGGAGTCACACGACACTACAATTACTCACCCAAAACACAACCAAACGAATACACCCTATAAACCAAAACCCCACAACAAAACCCAACAAAACAAATACACCCTGGCTCAAATACAAAAGTCCCGGAGCCAGAGTGTCAGCAGTACCCCTAAAAGGTGCGACCTCCGGGCGCACCAGCATACAGTCTAGGGAGGGTCTGGGTGGCGTCTGTCCACGGTGGCGGTTCTGGCCCTGGTCGTGGTCCCCACCCCACCTTAGTCACCACCCGCTTCCCCTAGCCTCCTCCACATGACCACCCCCCAACTAAACCCCACTGGATTAGGGGCGGCACCGGACTAAGGGCAGCACCGGACTAAGGGGCAGCACCGGACTAAGGGGGCAGCACCGGGCTAAGGGACAGCACCGGACTCAATGGCGGATCCAGGCTGGCTGGCTCTCTGGCGGATCCTGGCTGGACGGCTCTGGCGATCCTGGCTGGACGGCTCATGGCTGGCTGAAGGATCTGGCTGCTCATGGCTGGCTGACGGATCTGGCTGCTCTGCGGCTGGCTGACGGATCCGGCTGCTCGTGGCTGGCCGACGGATCTGGCTGCTCATGGCTGGCTGGACGGATCTGGCTGCTCGTGGCTGGCTGACGGATCGCTGCTCTGGCTGGCTGACGGATCTGGCTGCTCATGGCTGGCTGACGGATCTGGCTGCTCGCGGCTGGCGGAAGGCTCTGGCTGATCCTGTCTGGCGGAAGGCTCTGGCTGATCCTGTCTGGCGGAAGGCTCTGGCTGATCCTGTCTGGCGGAAGGCTCTAGCGCTCCGGTCTGGCGGACGGCTCTGAAGGCTCATGGCAGACGGGCGGCTTTGCAGGCTCCGTACAGACGGGCAGTTCATGCAGCGCTTGGCAGACGGACAGTTCAGACGGCGTTGGGCAGACAGGCAGTTCAGGCGGCCGTTGGGCAGACGGGCAGTTCAAGCGCCGTTGGGCAGACGGGCAGTTCAGGCGCCGTTGGGCAGACGGCAGACTCTGGTCGTCTGAGGCGCACCGTAGGCCTGGTGCGTGGTGCCGGAACTGGAGGTACCGGGCTGAGGACACGCATCTCAGGGCTAGTGCAGGGAGAAGGAACAGGCCGGACCGGGCTGGCGACGCGCACCGTGAGGTTTGGTGCGAGTGGCAGGAACAGGCCGGGTCGGGCTGGCGACGCCGCACCGTAGACTTGGTGCGGGTGGCAGGAACAGGCCGGACCGGGCTGGCGCGCGCACCGTAGGTTTGGTGCGAGTGGCAGGAACAGGCCGGGTCGGGCTGGCGACGCGCACCGTAGGTTTGGTGCGAGTGGCAGGAACAGGCCGGGCTGGGCTGGCGACGCACACCGTAGGTTCTGTGCGTGGAGCAGGAACAGGCCGGGCTGGGCTGGCG
This sequence comes from Coregonus clupeaformis, assembly GCF_020615455.1. Taxonomy (NCBI): domain Eukaryota; kingdom Metazoa; phylum Chordata; class Actinopteri; order Salmoniformes; family Salmonidae; genus Coregonus; species Coregonus clupeaformis. Next base: position 48,817 of record NW_025536179.1, read on the forward strand.
ACGCACACCGTAGGTTCTGTGCGTGGAGCAGGAACAGGCCGGGCTGGGCTGGCGACGCACACCGTAGGTTCTGTGCGTGGAGCAGGAACAGGCCGGGCTGGGCTGGCGACGCACACCGTAGGTTCTGTGCGTGGAGCAGGAACAGGCCGGGCTGGGCTGGCGACCACACCTTAGGTTCTGTGCGTGGAGCAGGAACAGGCCGGGCTGGGCTGGCGACGCACACCGTAGGTTCTGTGCGTGGGGCAGGAACAGGCCGGGCTGGGCTGGCGACGCACACCGTAGGTTCTGTGCGTGGAGCAGGAACAGGCCGGGCTGGGCTGGCGACGCACACCGTAGGTTCTGTGCGTGGAGCAGGAACAGGCCGGGCTGGGCTGGCGACGCACACCGTAGGTTCTGTGCGTGGAGCAGGAACAGGCCGGGCTGGACTGGCGACGCACACCGTGGGCTTGATGCGTGGAGTAGGAACAGGCCGGTCCGTACTGGGAACACCCACCACTGGCTTTAACTGGGGATCAGGAACGGGCCGGACCGGACTGGTAACACACATCAGTCTCTCACGCCGTGCCGCAACAACTTCCCTTCCTCTACTCGCCAATGGCTCCCGTAATCCGATAGCCTTCTCTCCACGTCTCCCTGTGGCAGCCTCCTGCTGCCCAGCCGCCCGCCATGTGCCCCCCAAAAACTTTTTGGGGTTGCCTCATCCTTCCAACGATGACCCTGCTGACGCGCGTTGCTCCTCTCTCGCCAGGGCCTTGATCTTCCCCCAAGGTCCCTTGCCCCCGAGCATGTCCTCCCAGGACCACGATTTGCCCACCTGGGCCATCGCCAGCCTCTCGATCTCCTTACCAGGCGCCTCCTCCCATGTCCAGTCTCTTTGCTCCTGGACACGCTGCTTGGTCCTTTTATGGTGGGTTTTTCTGTCACGGTCGTCTATGTCGTCTAAGTATGACCAAGGCGCAGCGTGTCCAAGAAACATGACTTTATTAATTAAACGATATCGAACTACAAAACAAAAGACGACTCAATGAAGTCCACGGTACACAAACCAAACGGAACAAAAACCCACAACCCTCATGAGAACACAAACAGTTTAAATAGGCTCCCAATCAGAGATAACGAGCCGACAGCTGACACTCGTTACCTCCCGATTGGGAGTCACACGACACTACAATTACTCACCCAAAAACACAACCAAACGAATACACCCTATAAACCAAAACCCCACAACAAAACCCAACAAAACAAATACACCCTGGCTCAAATACAAAAGTCCCGGAGCCAGAGTGTCACAGGGGGTGAATACTTTCGCAAGCCACTGTACACCCTTCAAAAGTCAATGAGGTATAAATATTTGTTTGACTTTTACTTTGAATGGGAAGCTGTCACCACCAATTGAGCTATTCACTTTCTAAAAACTGCACAAAAGGATAAAATATGTAGTCATTGCATGTTAGGAATACGGGACCAAATACAAAACTTTAGACTACTTTATTTATAAGAATCTTTAGTGGTGTCAATAATTTTGACCCCCTTACCCTTTTGAGAAAATAAAATTACTTGTTAAACAAAATATATTTCTCTGAGCAATTGTATTAGAATAAAATAATATAATTTCTACATTTCTTTGAACAGCTCAATATTTTAATTACTTATTTTATACAGTCATTATTGCTCATCTTTATCAAGGGTGTCAATAATTTCAAACCCCATTGTACATAACATGAAGTCTTTTAAGTTAACCCACATCTTATGTGCATCTTTATGTTTCAGCATCTATATCTGAATAAAACATTCTAAAATAAAATATCTGAATAAAACATTTTGACATCCATATGGGAACTAATAGACTGCCGGTAGGGATCATAATGGACATGAAACTAGGGCTTGGCTTCGTTTGTCTATATCTAGATCTCCTGATTCATGAATTAAATATCACAGAAGGAGAGAGAGAGAGAGAGAGAGAGAGGGAGAGAGGGAGAGAGAGAGAGAGAGAGGGAGAGAGAGAGAGAGAGAGAGAGAGAGAGAGATTATGAAATCGGGGTCCTTTACTCTTCCTGTTTGACCCATTTTCATCTGTTAATCGTGCTAAAGGCCAGAGGGAGTCAAGTGGACCTGGAGGGGATACATCGACTTTCCTCCAAGCTTTTCCATAAAGAAAACTCCTATTGATATCTATGCTTGACTCACATACACGACATGACCAAAAGTATATGGACACCTTCTCGTCGAACATCTCATTCCCTTTGCTGCTATAACAGGCTACACTCTTCTGGGAAGACTTTCCACTAGATGTTGGAACATTTCTGCGGGGACTTACTTCCGTTCAGCCACAAGAACATTAGTGAGGTCAGGCACTGATGTTGGGCGATTAGGCCTGGCTCTGCAGTCAGCGTTCCAATTCATCCAAAAGGTGATCGATGTGGTTGAGGTCAGGGCTCTGTGCAGGCCAGTCAAAGTTCTTCCACACCGTATGGACCTCGCTTTGAGCACGGGGCATTGTCATGCTGAAACAGGAAAGGGCCTTCCCAAACTGTTGCCACGAAGTTGGAAGCACAGAGTCGTATAGAATGTTATTGTATGCTGTAGCGTTAAGATTTCCCTTCACTGGAACTAAGAGGCCTAGCCCGAACCATGAAAAACAGCAGCGTTCTCTTGGCATCCGCCAAACCCAGATTCGTCCGTCGGACTGCCAGATGGTGAAGCGTGATTCATCACTCCAGAAAAATGTTTCCACTGCTCCAGAGTCCAATGGCAGCGAGCTTTACACCACTCCAGCCGACGCTTGGCATTGCACATGGTGATCTTAGGCTGCTCGCCCATGGAAACCCATTTCATATAGCTCACAACTAACAGTTACTGTGGTGAGGTTGCTTCCAGAGGCAGTTTAGAACTCGGTAGTGAGATTTGCAAGCGAGGAAAGATGATTTTTACGCGCTTCAGCACTCGGTGGTCCCGTTCGGTGAGCTTGTGTAGGCTAGAACTTCGTGGCTGAGCTGTTGTTGCTCCTTGACGTTTCCACTTCACAATAACAGCACTTACAGCTGACCAGGGCAGCTCTAGCAGGGCAGAAATTTGACGAACTGACTTGTTGGAAAGGTGGCATCCTATGACGGTCCCACGTTGAAAGTCAGTGAGCTCTTCAGTAAGGCCATTCTACTGCCAATCTTTGTCTATGGAGATTGTCAACATACGTTTGTATATATAGTATAGTATAAAGAATCCTTCTTCCCCCACCCCCATAAAAAATAAAAATAAAATAAAAAAGGTGATTGTCCCACTGGCTATCATAAATTGAATGCACCAATTTGTAAGTTGCTCTGGATAAGATCGTCTGCTAAATGATGTAAATGTAAAAATATAGTGTATGTGAAAGTTAGTGATTCTCATTTCTCAAGTTATGGCTTGTTTTGGTGTTAAATAACATTTAAATTAAATTGCTCTGTCTGTGGTTCAGTGCCGGGACAATAGAGCACTGGTCGTGGGAGTGGAGGGAGAGCTGAGACTCTCTCAATAGATTGTCAGATTATGATGTATAGGTGATGTGATGTATAGGTGATGTGATGTATAGGTGATGTATAGATGATGTATATGTGATGCATATGTAATGTGATGTATAGGTGATGTATATGTGATGTATAGGCGATGTATAGGTGGTGTGATGTATAGGTGATATGATGTATATGTGATGTATAGATGATGTATATGTGATGTATAGGTGATGTATAGGTGATGTGATGTATAGGTGATGTATAGGTGATGTGATGTATAGGTGATGCATAGGTGATATGATGTGTAGGTGATGTATATGTGATGTATAGATGATGTATATGTGATGTATAGGTGATGTGATGTATATGTGATGTATAGGTGATGTATTGGTGATGTATAGGTGATGTATAGGTGATGTATAGGTGATGTGATGTATAGGTGATGTATACGTGATGTGATGTATAGGTGATGCATAGGTGATATGATGTATATGTTATGTATAGATGATGTATAGATGATGTATATGTGATGTATAGGTGATGTGATGTATATGTGATGTATAGGTGATGTATTGGTGATGTATAGGTGATGTATAGGTGATGTATAGGTGGTGTGATGTATAGGTGATGTATAGGTGATGTATTGGTGATGTATAGGTGATGTATAGGTGATGTATAGGTGGTGTGATGTATAGGTGATCTATAGGTGATGTATTGGTGATGTATAGGTGATGTATAGGTGATGTATAGGTGGTGTGATGTATAGGTGACGTTGTCCTGTGGTTGTGGTTGTGTTTCAGTGCCGCGGTCCATACAGCACCCGTGGTGGGAGTGGAGGAGAGCAGAGACTTAGATCAACTCAACCACATCCTGCAGGAGAGCAAGAAGCTGGGCAAGGCTCTGGATAACCTGTCACACAGTGGGTACAGCAACTAAACCCCAAACACTAATACTGTACACTAAACCCTTATACTAAACCCCAAACACTAATGCTGTACCCTAAACCCTTATACTAAACCCCAAACACTAATGCTGTACCCTAAACCCTTATACTAAACCCCAAACACTAATGCTGTACCCTAAACCCTTATACTAAACCCCAAACACTAATACTGTACCCTAAACCCTTATACTAAATCCTAAAGTATAATGCTGTACCTAAACCCTAAACTCTAATAATGTAAGTAAGTAGTAATAAATAAGTACTAATACCTATACTAACTCCTGAACCTTAATACTAATACCTCTACTAACTCCTGAACCTTAGTACTAATACCTATACTAACTCCTGAACCGTAATACTAATACCTATACTAACTCCTAAACATTAGTACTAATACCTATACTAACTCCTGAACCGTAATACTAATACCTCTACTAACTCCTGAACCTTAATACTAATAACTCTACTAACTCCTGAACCTTAATACTAATACCTATACTAACTCCTGAACCTTAATACTAATTCCTCTACTAACTCCTGAACCTTAGTATTAATACATATACTAACTCCTGAACCGTAATACTAATACTAACTCCTGAACCTTAGTACTAATACCTCTACTAACTCCCTGAACCTTAGTACTAATACATCTACTAACTCCCTGAACCTTAATACTAATACTAACTCCTGAACCTTAGTACTAATACCTCTACTAACTCCTGAACCTTAGTACTAATACCTCTACTAACTCCTGAACCTTAGTACTAATACCTCTACTAACTCTGAACCTTAGTACTAATACCTATACTAACTCCTGAACCTTAGTACTAATACCTCCTGAACCTTAATACTAATACCTCTACTAACTCCTGAACCTTAATACTAATACTAACTCCTGAACCTTAGTACTAATACCTATACTAACTCATGAACCTTAGTACTAATACCTCTACTAACTCCTGAACCTTAATACTAATACTAAATCCTGAACCTTAGTACTAATATCTCTACTAACTCCTGAACCTTAGTACTAATACCTCTACTAACTCCTGAACCTTAATACTAATACTAACTCCTGAACCTTAGTACTAATACCTCTACTAACTCCTGAACCTTAGTACTAATACCTCTACTAACTCCTGAACCTTAGTACTAATACCTATACTAACTCCTGAACCTTAGTACTAATACCTCCTGAACCTTAATACTAATACCTCTACTAACTCCTGAACCTTAATACTAACTCCTGAACCTTAGTACTAATACCTATACTAACTCCTGAACCTTAGTATTAATAAATATACTAACTCCTGAACCGTAATACTAATACCTATACTAACTCCTGAACCTTAGTACTAATACCTCTACTAACTCCTGAACCTTAGTACTAATACCTCTACTAACTCCTGAACCTTAGTACTAATACCTCTACTAACTCCTGAACCTTAGTACTAATACCTCTACTAACTCCTGAACCTTAATACTAATACTAACTCCTGAACCTTAGTACTAATACCTCTACTAACTCCTGAACCTTAATACTAATACTAACTCCTGAACCTTAGTACTAATACCTCTACTAACTCCTGAACCTTAGTACTAATACCTCTACTAACTCCTGAACCTTAGTACTAATACCTCTACTAACTCCTGAACCTTAGTACTAATACCTATACTAACTCCTGAACCTTAGTACTAATACCTCCTGAACCTTAATACTAATACCTCTACTAACTCCTGAACCTTAATACTAATACTAACTCCTGAACCTTAGTACTAATACCTATACTAACTCATGAACCTTAGTACTAATACCTTTACTAACTCCTGAACCTTAATACTAATACTAAATCCTGAACCTTAGTACTAATATCTCTACTAACTCCTGAACCTTAGTACTAATACCTCTACTAACTCCTGAACCTTAATACTAATACTAACTCCTGAACCTTAGTACTAATACCTCTACTAACTCCTGAACCTTAGTACTAATACCTCTACTAACTCCTGAACCTTAGTACTAATACCTATACTAACTCCTGAACCTTAGTACTAATACCTCCTGAACCTTAATACTAATACCTCTACTAACTCCTGAACCTTAATACTAACTCCTGAACCTTAGTACTAATACCTATACTAACTCATGAACCTTAGTACTAATACCTCTACTATCTCCTGAACCTTAGTACTAATACATCTACTAACTCCTGAACCTTTGGAAATACAGACTACAGTTTAGTGCTTGAAAGTTCTGTGCCATTTTGCCTCCCACTGATTCACGTTTCTGCTCTTCACAGGTATCATTGTTTCTGATGAACTTGATCAGGTAACTACTTACAACTGCGTCATGTTTCTTTTTTATGTACATCATGATAGTTGTTTTGTTTTTTGTGTGTGGATCCTGTGTGGCTCAGATGGTAGAGCATGGCGCTTTCAACTCCAGGGTTGTGGGTTCGATTCCCACGGGAATGTACATTTATTTGTATTTTACTAGGCAAGTCAGTTAAGAACAAATTCTTATTTACAATGACGGCCAGCCAAACCCCGGACGACGCTGGGCCAATTGCGCGCCGCCCCTATGGGACTCCCAATCACGGCCGGTTGTGATACAGCCTGGAATCGAACCAGGGGGTCTGCAGTGACGCCTCAAGCACTGAGATGCAGTGCCTTAGAACGCTGCGCCACTGGGAGCCCACGGAACCCAAGGTCTTCCACGGAGTTGTGGGTTGGGTTACCACGGGAACGTAAACGTGTGTGTGTGTGAAAAAAGAGAATGAAGGCGTCCATCTTGTGAAACGTCAATAAGCTCCTCTTTCTGTAGTATGGCTGCCAGAGTGTGGATGTGATTCGCAGCAGACAAAGCTTTGTTTGAGACACTGTTTGGCCCTGTTTCTACCTCAACACAATAATGAGAAAACTCACTGACCAGTATTGTACAGGGGAGACAGACACCATTTGAACAGCACTTTGACTCTTAGCACCCTAAAATAGTGGGTAGAACCAATTTTGTGAAAATATTATGAAGGTATTTTGGTTAATTTGTTTTTTATATTTTTTTATATTTTTTTAACGGTTTATGAGGATGCCCACCTCGATATTTAAACTCGACTTCTCATGGAACTGCCATGTATTCGATAAATGGCTGTACATATCTTATCCTCAAGAAGTTCCTTGGATAGGTGTTATACACTGAGTGTACCAGACATTAAGAACACCTTCCTAATGTTGAGTTGCAACCCACCTCCCCCCACCCCCCTCAAAACAGCCTACATCTTTCGAAGCATGGACTCTACAAGGTGTCGAAGGCATTCCAAAGGGATGCTGGCCCATGTTGACTCCAATGGTCCACAGTTGTGTCAAATTGGCTGGATGTCCTTTGGGTGGAGGACCATTTTGATTTATTTATACTGGTACTGTATATATATATATATATAAACTCACAGTACCAGTAAAAAGTTTGAACACACCTATTAATTCATGCCTACAGTTAGAAGAGGGATTGTATTGAGGTTTGGGTTGTATTGAATTTTGGGTTGGATTGAGTTTTTGGGTTGTATTGATGTTTTGGTTGTATTGAGTTTTGGGTTGTATTGAGGTTTGGGTTGTATTGAGGTTTGGGTTGTAATGATGTTTGGGTTGTAATGAGGTTTGGGTTGTATTGAGATTTGGGTTGTATTGAGCTTTGGGTTGTATTGAAGTTTGGGTTGTATTTAGGTTTGGGTTGTAAAGAAGTTTGGGTTGTAATGAGGTTTGGGTTGTATTGAGGTTTGGGTTTAATTGAGGTTTGAGTTGTAATGAGGTTTGGGTTGTAATGAGGTTTGGGTTGTAATGAGGTTGCGGTTGTATTGAGCTTTGGGTTGTATTGAGCTTTGGGTTGTATTGAGTTTTGGGTTGTAATTGAGGTTTGGGTTGTTTTGAGGTTTGGGTTGTAATGAGGTTTGGGTTGTAATGAGATTACGGTTGTATTGAGCTTTGGGTTGTATTGATGTTCGGGTTGTATTGAGTTTTGGGTTGTAATTGAGGTTTGGGTTGTTTTGAGGTTTGGGTTGTTTGGGGTTGTATTGAGGTTTGGGTTGTAATGAGCTTTGGGTTGTATTGAGGTTTGGGTTGTAAAGAGGTTTGGGTTGTATTGAGGTTTGAGTTGTAATGAGGTTTGAGTTGTAATGAGGTTTGAGTTGTAATGAGGTTTGGGTTGTAGTGAGGTTACGGTTGTTATGAGGTTATGGTTGTATTGAGCTTTGGGTTGTATTGAGCTTTGGGTTGTATTGAGGTTTGGGTTGTATTGATGTTCGGGTTGTATTGAGTTTTGGGTTGTAATTGAGGTTTGGGTTGTAATGAGGTTTGGGTTGTATTGAGGTTTGAGTTGTAATGAGGTTTGGGTTGTAGTGAGGTTACGGTTGTTGTGAGGTTTGGGTTGTAATGAGGTTTGGGTTGTTTTAAGGTTTGGGTTGTAATGAGGTTTGGGTTGTAATGAGATTACGGTTGTATTGAGCTTTGGGTTGTATTGAGGTTTGGGTTGTATTGATGTTCGGGTTGTAATTGAGGTTTGGGTTGTAATTGAGGTTTGGGTTGTATTGAGGTTTGAGTTGTTTTGAGGTTTTGGGTTGTTTTGAGGTTTGGGTTGTAATGAGGTTTGGGTTGGCATTGATGTTAGGGTTGTAATTGAGGTTTGGGTTGTAATTGAGGTTTGGGTTGTATTGAGGTTTGAGTTGTTTTGAGGTTTGGGTTGTTTTGAGGTTTGGGTTGTAAAGAGGTTTGGGTTGTAATGAGGTTTGGGTTGTATTGAAGTTTGGTCTTGTAATGAGTATGAAAAATGTATGCATTCACTAACTGTAAGTCGCTCTGGATAAGAGCATCTTCTAAATGACTAAAATGTAAATGTAAATGTAATGAGGTTTTGAGGTTTGGGTTGTAATGAGGTTTGGGTTCTATTGCACTTCACTCATTCTCATGATCTCTCTCTCTGCATGCTCTCCATTCCCCTCGTCTTGGTTTTGATAGCATCTATGTTTAATATCTGGCAAGAAAGTATAATCGGAAACACTCTGAATGTAATGTCAATATGACAATCCCTTTCTCTCTCTCTCCCCCTTTCTCCCCCCCCTCCAGAACCTGGAGGGGCATAACTCAGTGATGCAGCCCAGGGTGGTGGGGGAGTGGGTGGGCAGGAGGAGGACCCAGACCCCTGGCAGCAGAGATGCTCCAACCCCCAGTCCCCGGGACCAAGACTGAGGGTTGGGGAGCGCTGATAGCAGCCCTGCCGGAAGGTAGGAGAGAGAGAGAGGGGGGGTCTGTGTGTGTGGGAGGGGAGGAGTGTGTGTGTGTGTGGGAGGGGAGGAGTGTGTGTGTGTGTGTGTGGGAGGGGTTGTGGGGAGTCTCTGTGTGTGTGTGTGTGTGTGTGTGTGTGTGTGTGTGTGTGTGTGTGCCAATGAAGCTTACTTGTATGCTCTAGCTGGAATGGAGAGGGGGAACTTTGTCTTTGTCCTAAATGGCATCCTATATAGTGCACTACTTTTGACCAGGACCCATAGGTCTCTGGTCATGGGCCCTGTTCAGAAGTAGTGCACTATATAGTGAATAGGGTGCCATTGGGATGCAGACTTGTTTGTTGTCATAGCCTCAGGAATACCCATTGGAATCAGCAGCTTTAATCTTATTTCACAACCAGAATCAAACATCTGTTTGCATGACGCTGTTCCCAATTTACCACTGACTACTGCAGCCAACCTCATGTTAGGTAGGCTCAGACCCAAAGGAATAAAACACATAGTTATAGCCTGGAATAACATTCCCAAGTTATAGCCTGGTCCCAGATCTGTTGGGCTCTTTCCATCTCCATTGCTGTCCTTCTGAAGCCAAACGTTTAGACTGCAGTAAGGCCACGCCTCAGGAGGCAGACAGTTAGAATCTCAGATGTTTATTATAAAACAGGGGCCAGCCGGGGGCAGCAGGGGGCAGCAGGGGGCAGCAGGGGCCAGCAGGGGGCAAGGGGCAGCAGGGGCCAGCAGGGGCCAGCAGGGGCCAACAGTGGGCAGCAGGGGGCAGCAGGGGGCAACATGGGGCAACAGTGGGCAGCAGGGGGAAATATGGGGCAACAGTGGGGAGCAGGGGGGCAGCGGGGGAAACATGGGCAACAGGGGCCAGCAGGGTGCAGCAGGGGCCAGCAGGGGGGCAACAGGGGGCAGGGGGCAGAGGGGCCAACAGGGGGGCAACAGTGGGCAGCAGGGGGCAACAGGGGCCAGCAGGGTGCAGCAGGGGGCAGGCAAACCCGTCATTCGCGTGAGGAAGAGACGGAGATATCGTGGACGCAGATCCGGGTGCCTTGTAAGGATCCGACGGCGAACGAGTAAACTGCCTCTCCCATCAATCCTATTAGCCAACGTTCAAGCTTTTGAGAATAAAATGGACGATTTAAGATTACGGTTATCCTACCAACGGGACATTAAAAACTGTAATATCTTATGTTTCACGGAGTCGTGGCTGAATGACAACAATGACAACATTCAGCTAGCAGGCTATACGCTACATCGGCAGGACAGACCGGCAGACTCGGGTAAGACGAGGGGTGGCGGTCTCTGTATGTTGTAAACTAACAGCTGGTGCACAAAATCAAATACTAAGGGAAGTCTCTAGGTTTTGCTCGCCTGAGGTAGGGAGTATCTCATGATAAGCTGTAGACACACTATTTACCAAGAGAGTTTTCATCTATATTTTCATAGCTGTCTATTTACCACCACAAACCAATGCTGGCATTAAGATTGCACTGAATGAGTTGTACAAGGCCATTAATCAACAGGAAAATGCTCATCCAGATGCAGCGCTCCTAGTAGCGGGGACTTTAATGCAGGGAAACTTAAATCCGTTCTACCTCATTTCTACCAGCATGTTAAATGTGCAACCAGAGGGGAAAAAAACTCTAGACCACCTTTACTCCACACACAGAGACGCATACAAGCTCTCCCTCGCCCTCCATTTGGCAAATCTGACCATAACTCTATCCTCCTGATTCCTGCCAAGCAAAAACTGAAGCAGGAAGCACCAGTGATTAGGCTAATAAAAAAGTGGTCAGATGGCGCAGATGCTAAGCTACAGGACTGTTTTGCTAGCACAGACTGGAACATGTTCGGGATTCTTCAGACAGCATTGAGGAGTACACCACATCAGTCACTGGCTTCATCAAAAGTGCATCGATGATGTCGTCCCCACAGTGACCGTACGTGACATACCCCAACCAGGCTGGTTACAGGAAACATCCGCACTGAGCTAAAGGGTAGAGCTGCCGCTTTCAAGGAACGGGACTCAACCCGGACGCTATAAGAAATCCCGCTGTGACCTCCGACGAACCATCAAACAGGCAAAGAGTCAATACAGGTCTAAGATTGAATCATACTACACTGGCTCTGAGCTCGTCGGATGTGGCAGGGCTTGAAAACTATTACAAACTACAAAGAGAAGCACAGCCGAGCTGCCCAGTGACACAAGCCTACCAGACGAGCTAAACCACTTCTATGCTCGCTTCGAGGCAAGCAACACTGAAGCATGCATGAGAGCACCAGCTGTTCCGGACGACTATGTGATCACGCTCTCCGTGGCGATGTGTAAGACTTTTAAGCAGGGTCAACATTCACGAAGGCCGCAGGGGCCAGACGGATTACCAGGGACGTGTACTCCGAGCATGTGGTGACCAACTGGCAAGTGTCTTCACTGACATTTTCAACATGTCCCTGACTGAGTCTGTAATACCAACATGTTTTCAAGCAGACCACCATAGTCCCCGTGCGCCAAGAACTCTAAGATAACCTGCCTAAATGACTACCGACCCGTAGCACTGACGTCTGTAGCCATGAAGTGCTTTGAAAGACTGGTCATGGCTCACATCAACAGCATAATCCCAGAAACCCTAGACCCACTCCAATTTGCATACCGCCCCAACAGATCCACAGATGATGCAATCTCTATGCACTCCACACTGCCCTTTCCCACCTGGACAAGAGGAACACCTACGTGAGAATGCTATTCATTGACTACAGCTCTGCATTCAACACCATAGTGCCCTCTAAGCTCATCACTAAGCTCAGGATCCTGGGACTAAACACCTCCCTCTGCAACTGGATCCTGGACTTCCTGACGGCCGCCCCAGGTGGTAAGGGTAGGTAACAACACATCTGCCACACTGATCCTCAACACGGGGGCCCCTCAGGGGTGCGTGCTCAGTCCCCCTCCTGTACTCTCTGTTCACCCATGACTGCATGGCCAGGCACGACTCCAACACCATCATTAAGTTTGCAGACGACACAACAGTGGTAGGCCTGATCACCGACAACGATGAGACAGCCTATAGGAGAGGAGGTCAGAGATCTGGCCGAGTGGTGCCAGGACAACAACCTCTCCCTCAACGTGACCAAGACAAAGGAGGTGATTGTGGACTACAGGAAAAAAAGAGGACTGAGCACGCCCCATTCTCATCGACGGGGCTGTAGTGGAACAGGTTGAGAGCTTCAAGTTCCTTGGTGTCCCATCACCAACGAACTATCATGGTCCAAACACACCAAGACAGTCGTGAAGAGGGAACGACAAAGCCCTATTCCCCCTCAGGAGACTAAAAAGATTTGGCATGGGTCCTCGATCCTCAAAAAAATTCTACAGCTGCACCATCGAGAGCATCCTGACTGGTTGCATCACCGCCTGGTATCGCAGCTGCTTGACCTCTGACCGCAAGGCACTACAGAGGGTAGAGCGTACGGCCAGTACATCACTCGGGCAAAGCTCCCTGCCATCCAGGACCTCTTGCCAGGCGGTGTCAGAGGAAGGCCCTCAAAGTTGTCAAAGACTCCAGCCACCCCTAGTCATAGACTTGTTCTCTCTGCTACCGCCCGGCAAAGCGGTACCCCGGAGTGCCAAGTCTAGGTCAAAGACTTCTCAACACTTCTACCCCCCAGCCATAAACTCCTGAACAGCTAATCATGGCTACCCGGACTATTTGCTGCCCCCCACCCCACCCTTTTTACGCTGCTGCTACTCTGTGTCAAGTATTTATGCATAGTCCCACTTTAACTCTACCCACATGTACATATTACCTCAACTACCTCCACTCGCCGGTGCCCCCGCTCATTGACTACTGTGGTGCCCCCTGTATATATAGCCTCCCTACTGTCACTTTATTTTACTGTATATATAGCTCTCCCTACTGTCACTTTATTTTACTTCTGCTCTTTTTTTTCTCAACACTTTTTTTGTTGTTGTTTTATTCTTACTTTTTTGTTTAAAATAAATGCACTGTTGGTTAAGGGCTGTAAGTAAGCATTTCACTGTAATGTCTGCACCTGTTGTATTCGGCGCATGTGACCAATAAAATTTGATTTGATTTGATTTGAAGCGGCAGGTCAAGGACATACAGGGTCAGTAATCAAGGCAGAGTCAACAGGGACAAAGCGGCAGGCAGGCTCAGGGCAGGTCAGACTGGTCAGAGCCGGGAAGACTGAAAACAAAACTTAGAAACAGGAAAAATGGGAAACACGCGACACCTACAAGACAAGGCAACTGGCAACAGACAAACAGGAAACCCAGGTGTAAATACACAGGGGATAATGGGGAAATGGGAGACACTTGGTGGGGGTGGGGGAAGAACAGATCAGGTGTGATAGCCAGACTGTTTGGCGGGAAACAGATCAGGGTGTGATAGCCAGACTGTTTGGCAGGGGAAACAGATCAGGGTGTGACAGCCAGACTGTTTGGCAGGGGAAACAGATCAGGGTGTGACAGCCAGACTGTTTGGCAGGGGAAACAGATCAGGGTGTGATAGCCAGACTGTTTGGCAGGGAAACAGATCGGGCTGTGATAGCGACTGGTTGGCAGGGGAAACAGATCAGGGTGTGATAGCCAGACTGGTTGGCATGAAACAATCAGGGTGTGATAGCCAGACTGGTTGGCAGAAACAATCCGGGGTGTGATAGCCAGACTGTTTGGCAGGGAAACAGATCAGGGTGTGATAGCCAGGCTGGTTGGCGGAAACAATCAGGGTGTGATAGCCAGACTGTTTGGCAGGAAACAATCAGGGTGTGATAGCCAGACTGGTTGGCAGAAACAATCGGGTGTGATAGCCAGCCTGTTTGGCAGGCGGAAACAGATCAGGGTGTGATAGCCAGACTGTTTGGCGGGGAAACAATCAGGGTGTGATAGCCAGACTGGTTGGAGAGGAAAAGATCAGGTGTGATAGCCAGACTGTTTGGCATGGGAAGCAGATCAGGGTGATGATAGCCAGACTGTTTGGCATGGGAAACAATCAGTGTGATAGCCAGACTGGTTGGCAGGAAACAGATCCGGGTGTGATAGCCAGACTGGTTGGCAGGGGAAGCAGATCAGGCTGTGTGATAGCCAGGCTGGTTGGCAGGGAAGCAGTCAGGGTGTTGATAGCCAGACTGGTTGGCAGAGAAACAGATCAGGGTGTGATGCCAGACTGGTTGGCAGGGGAAACAGATCATGTGATAGCCAGACTGGTTGGCGGGAAACAGATCAGGGTGTTGATAGCCAGACTGGTTGGCATGACGTTTAGTGACAATGAGTTGGCATGATGGCACAAACAGACCGGCACCCAGGCTGCGAAGTTGGTCTATGTAGGGGAGATACCTGTCTTTGGTGTTATTTCACCCACTGCTACCAATCTACTATGATGTTTTTGTAAACTCACACCTGCCCCCCTCTCTCTCCAAGGGCCACTTCCAGATGTTGCCGTGTTGATATCAACTGTTGGACTGTGAGGAGGCGGGTGTGTGTGTGTGTGTGTGTGTGTGTGTGTGGTACGCTCTGCGCTAGGTGACCATTTGGGATGTAGCTAATTAGGATCAATATTAAATCATAAATCATACCACCACACCCACACACTGCTGTTTGCAATCTCATTAGGTTATTCCATCCTTGGGTTAGTGGGGGACATCATATTGCTAGAGGCTTCAGATTGGGGAAAGAGGTTTTGTGTGTGTGTGTGTGTGTGTGTGTGTGTGTGTGTGTGTGTGTGTGTGTGTGTGTGTGTGTGTGTGTGTGTGTGTGTGTGTGTGTGTGTGTGTGTGTGTGTGTGTGTGTGTGTGTGTGTGTGTGTGTGTGTGTGTGTGTGTGTGTGTGTGTGTGTATATGTTAATAATAATAATAATATATACTGAACTTGTTTGTGCCAATTAAGATGGAACATTTCCGGGATATCATGAAACCTGGGACCAGCACTTTACATGTTGCATTTATATTTTTGTTCAGTATATGTAAATGATGTGTGTATGTGTCTGTGTGTGTGTGTTTGTGTGTATGCCTGGCGTCTGTGTGTGCCCGCGTGCATTGTGTGTCTCTGTGTGCGTGCGTGTGTGTGTGAGTGTGTCTAAAGCTTGAATGTGTGAGTCTCTCTCTGTGTGTGTGTGAGTCTCTCTCTGAGTGTGTGTGGGTGGCGCAGTGGTCTAAGGCACTGCATCGCAGTGCTAACTGTGCCACTAAGATCCTGGTTCAGAATCCAGGCTCTGTCGCAGCCCGGCCGTGACCGAGACTCATAGCGCGCGCTGGTGGCCTAGCGTCGTCTAGGGGTAGGGAGGGAATGGCTGGCAACTACTGATGTAGCTCAGTTGATAGATCACGGCGTTTGCAACGCCAGGATTGTGGGTTCAATTCCCACGGGGGGCCAGTATAAAAAAAAACATATGCTAATCACTAACTGTAAGCGCTCTGGATAAGGGCGTCTGCTAAATGAGCTAAAATGTAAATATGAGTCTCTCTGTGTGTGTGTGTGTGCATTCAGTGTGTGTGTTCGTCTTTGTGCCTGCTTCCCCTTTGTATGCCAATCTCCAGACAGTCCCTCCTGTAGCCTCCACCAAGGCAGAGGTGTTTGGCTCAGCTACTTCATTATTTCAGTTTAGTTGTGTTTCCTGGGTATTGGACAGTATGTGAATAGAAAAGGTATCACACTATACTTGTTTTTAATGCCTGCTGTGCTGGCTCCTGGTGCTACTACTACTACTACTACTACTACTACTACTGCTACTGCTGCTGCTCGCTGCTATATGCTGCTACTGCTGCTCTAGCTGCTACTCTACTACCACTGCTGCTACTACTACTGCTGTATGCTACTGCTGCTACTAACCTGCTGCTGCTAGTGCTGCTCAATGCTACTGCTACTGCTACTGCTACTGCTGTGCTGCTGCTATCTGCTGCTGCTGCTGCTAGTGCTGCTGCTGCTGCTGCTGCTGCTGCCGCTGCTACTGGTGCTGCTGCTGTTGCTGCTGTTGCTGCTGCTGCTCTGCTACTACTGCTAGCTGCGCTGCTGCTGCTGCTGGCGCTGCCTGCTGCTGCTGCCACATGCTATTTACTGCTGGCTCTGCCGCTGCGCTGCTGCCGCTGCTGCCGCCGCTGCTGCTGCCGCTGCTGCAACGCCCACTGCTGCTTGCCTGCTGCACTGCTGCTGCTGCTGCTGCTGCTGCTGCTGCTGCTGCTGCTGCTGCTGCAACTGCACTGCTGCTGCTGTCTGCGTGCCTGCGCTGCTGCTGCTGCTGCTGCCCTGCTACTGCTGCTGCACTGCTGCTGCTGCCTGCTGCTGCTGGCTGCTGCTGCTGCTTACTGCTGCTGTTGCTACGTGCTGCTGCTACTGACTGCTGCTGCTGCTAATTGCTGCTGCTGCTGCCTTACTGCTGCCGCTATTGCTGCTATGCCGCTACTGCACTACTGCACTCACGCTGCCGCTGCTGCTGCTGCTGCTGCTGCCTGCTGCTGCTGTCCCTGCTGCCTGTTGCTGCTGCTGCTGCGCGCCTGCTGCTGCTGCCGCTGCTACAACTCCGCGCTGCTGCCTGCTGCTGCTACTGCTGCACTGCCTGCACTGCTGCCGTCTGCTCGCTGCTGCTGCTGCTGCCACTACTCTGCCTGCTGCTGCTGCTACTACTGCTACTACTGCACTACTCCTGCTGCTGCTACTACTGCCCCTACTACTGCTGCCACTTGCTGCCTTGTTTTATAGATTGAGCTGATCTTCATAGCCAATGAGCTGAGCCAGAGAAACCCTGGTTTCTATTCATTTTTCCTCGATTCTCTTGCATCCGATTTCCTGGCCTCCTTCTCAAAACTCATAGGAGAAGAAGGTCAGAGGGAGACTGCTGTGGATCTTCTTCCTGCAATACAATTGAGAAGGAGACAGGAGATAGTATGTGAGATTCAGGGGAAGACTATTTGCGATAGAGCCCCTGACATGATGATGGGACTGCCCGCTGCACTGCCTGATCTAAAACTCAGCTGTAACAGAGCACTTTGTAGCCCTGATGCCTGAATGTCCACATGTGAGGCCAGAGGGGAGATTAGATGTTTCCCCTCTCTCTCTGACCTTATTGACCATACAACAAGACTCCTCTTTCCCCGCTTAGCTGTACTCTTCTTACAATCCTTAACCATTTACCATTTCCTTTCTTTCCCCCATGTTCCTTCCCCTTTCCTTTCCTTACTGCTTCCATCATTCTCTTCA